>NW_017692704.1:0-5336 GCF_001879085.1 Nicotiana attenuata | reverse complement strand
GTTCAACTTGTCATTCTCATAAAAAGATCGAAGTTGCTAAGAGTTCCGGAATTTTGTAAGAATTTAGGAAAGCTCCATTGAGGTATGTATGGCTAAAAACCCCTCTTTTTAGAAATTGAGCTCCGTTGGTGTTTGTGTAAATGCTGTAAGACTAAAGCTGGATTGATGTATTGATTGTTATTTCACATGAATTGGTGTTGCAACCATATATACGTGAAAGGTGTGCCTCAATGTGATCAATGTGCTATTCTTGATAATTTAAAGATGTGCGAAGAATATGAATCATGTGTTGAAATGCCTAGACCTCAAATCAAGATTTAAACTGAGATTGTCATGCCAACCATGTGAAATCTTATCTATGCTTACAACTTAAATTGCTCTTGTATGTGACTATTATCCTAAATTGCAAAGTTAACATTGAAATTGGAAATGAGGTGAAATGTGGCCTAGTGCCAAGTATGATGTGATAATTGTGGCCCCAAGTGCCTTCGAATTGATATATGAGGACTAAAGGTTGAGATGAGATGATTAATGAAAAAGGAATAACGTCTTGGTATGATGGCCTAGCCAATCGGACCGTGATCGAACGCCATGCCGCACACATGGTGGTATTGTGCTGAAATTGAATCCGGAAAGTGAAGTATGAGATTGTGATAGAGATATATGTCTCAAATGAGGCAACCTAGCCTATCGGGTTGTGATCGGACTCCGCACAAGAAAGCGGTGCTATTATGAATGATGATGAAGAGTATTAAATGCCCCAACCTAAAGCTATGGAAATTATGTGACAGTTGTATGATTCTTTTATTTGATGTTGTGGTGATCGTTTAAAGCTTTTGATTTATACTTGTGATCTCCTTATTCTTATATGATAGTTCTTTCTAATGAGATGGTGTTTAGTTATACATACTAGTACTATTCCATAGTACTAACGTCCCTTTTGCCGGGGGCGCAACATCTTTCAATGGATGTAGATGGCTCCATAGCAGACAGTGCCGATCGTAGATAGCGAAGCATCCTCCACTCAGTAATCTTGTGGAGCCCCTTTTCTTTCAGGGGTGATATAGTATGTATTTTGTTATATATTTCCACTTTTGAGGTATAGCCGGGGCCTTGTTGCCGGCATTATCATATCTGTCTTTTGTATCTTTAGAGGCTCCGTAGACGTTTGTGTGGGTTATGTTCGGGTATTGGATGGGTCACTAGACTAGGTTGTAATTCTAAACTTTTGTTTCCCCTAAACTGTAACTGCATGATGTTTTGGGAATATAACTATGGTTTGAGGGTTGTAACATAAAATGAACTAGTAATGTTTCATGTACGATCTTTCCTACTGTCTAATTTAGATGAAAGCATGGTTTTTTGATCATAGTGAGTTGGGTAGAAGGTGTCAAAAAGGCTTGCTCAGTTGGGTTAACTCGATTGAGCGTCGGTCGCGCCTCACGAGGTTGGGGCGTGACAAACTTGGTATCAGAGCCTAAGGTTTTAAAGCGTCCTAGGATGTCTCGGATCCGTGTCTAGTAGAGTCCTTCTTATCGGTGTGTAGTCGACCACATCTATAAGTTGGAGGCTACTTGGGTATTTAGGAATAACACCCTTCTTTGATATTCTGGATCGTGCGGCAATTGTGAAACTATTCCTCCTCTAACTAGTGCATTCCTTCAATTTTCAGTACATGGCACCTAAGAAGAAATCCAGGACTGGCCAAGGAGTCAATGCTGCCCCAGGAGCGGCATTCGACTCTGTAATTGATGATGCGGGTGAGAACCTGAGGGGTGAGGACATTCCGCCAACTGCTACACCAGTTCCTACATCTGTTGAGGGTGATACTATCCCTCCCATTGATATTCCTGTTCCGCCCCCAGCCCCAGCTTCTGGTCTTGGTAATTCTGATGGGGAGGAGCTATTCAGATGTTGACTCAGCTAGTGGCCTCTCAGGCCCAGAGGTCAAATGTTACACCCAGTTCATCTAGCCAGCAAGGGGATTCCACCAGTTCCAGGGTGAACAGATTTCTTCAGTTAGACCCTCCAGTGTTTACGGGTGCAAATCCAAAAGAGGACTCTCAGGATTTTATTGATGAGATGCACAAGACCCTCAGGGTTATGCGTGCAACTGAGACAGAGGGAGTAGAGTTGGCTGTCTACCGTCTGAAAGGGGTGGCCTATACGTGGTTTGAGTTGTGGGAAGATTCCCGCGAGGAAGGGAGCCATCCGGCGAGGTGGAGTGAGTTTGCCGAGGCCTTTGTAGATCATTTCCTGCCTGCTGAGACAAGGGCAGCCCGTGCCGCAGAGTTTGAGAATCTGAAACAAGGTAGCAGAAGTGTGTGGGAGTACCATATGGAGTTTGCCCGCCTGTCCAAGTATGCTATTCACATGTTGCCCACAATGGAGGCTAGGGTGCGCCGGTTTGTTCAGGGCCTTAATCCTTTGACTATTAATAAGGCTTCTACAGCTGCCTTGAATTCTGACATGAATTATAGGAAGATGGTGGCATTTTCTCAGGCCACAGAGAATCGTAAACTGAAGAACAGGATGGAGAGAGAGGGTAACAGCAAGGCCCGGTCTACGGGCAATATGGGGGAGTCACCAGGTGGGGGAAGATCAGCTTTCAGGGGAGGATCATCAGGGCCGTCCCGGTCTGTTGCACAGTCTTCAGCCAGTGCACCGCTATCAGGGCCCAGCCAGCAGCAGCAGTGGAGTCGTTTCAGGCCCAGTCAGGGCAACAGGGGATCCCACCAGCGGGGTCGATCAGGGGAGAGAACCCAGCAGCAGCAGAGGTCCCTGTGCCCCAGGTGCGGGAAGATGCACTCAGGGATTTGCTACATGGAGTTACCCGTATACTATGGATGTGGGATGAGGGGCCATATTCAGAGGCATTTTCATGTATCCCGTCGGGGAGTGGGTAGGGGCACAGCACAGCCAGCCAGCCCAGCAGCTGCTACATCTTCAGCCCCCTCTCCAGCTCGAGGTACCCCAGCACCTGCGGGGCGTGGTGCAACTAGGGGTGGTGCGCAGAGTTCGGGAGGACCCAGCCGGTTCTATGCTATGAGTGGTCGCCAGACTGCAGAGGCTTCTCCAGATGTTGTTATAGGTATTCTGACTGTCCAATCTCATGATGTGTATGCACTTATTGACCCCGGTTCCACCTTGTCCTATGGTACCCCTTTTGTTGCCATGGAATTTGGGATAGAACCGGATCAGCTTCACGAGCCATTCTCGGTATCTACTCCGGTTGGTGAGTCTATTACGGCTGCTCGAGTTTATAGAGGTTGTGTCATTACGGTGCGTGGTAGGGATACCATGGCCGATCTCATTGAGTTGGGGATGGTCGATTTTGATGTAATAATGGGAATTGATTGGCTTTATTCATGTTTTGCCAAGCTTGATTGTCGGACTAGAACTATGAGGCTTGAATTTCCTAATGAGCCTGTTGTGGAATGGAAGGGAGATAATGTAGTGCCTAAAGGTCGGTTTATTTCTTACCTTAAGGCCGCAAAGATGATCAAGAAGGAGTGTATCTACCATTTAGTTCGGGTCACGGACACCGATGCCGAGGCACCTAGCCTTGAGTCCGTGCTAGTTGTGAATGAATTTCCGGATGTCTTTCCAGATGAGCTCCCTGGGATCCCACCAGACAGGGAGATTGATTTTGGGATCGATATGATGCCAGGCACGTAACCTATATCAATTCCACCTTACAGATGGCACCGGCAGAATTGAAGGAACTAAAGGAACAATTGAAGGATTTGTTAGAAAAGGGTTTCATCTGGCCGAGTCTGTCACCGTGGGGTGCACCGGTTTTGTTTGTAAGGAAGAAAGATGGGTCGCTACGGATGTGTATTGACTACCGGCAACTTAACAAAGTCACAATCAAAAATAAATACCCCCTACCAAGGATAGATGATTTGTTTGATCAATTGCAAGGTGCTACGTGTTTCTCAAAAATTGACTTGCGATCCGGGTATCATCAACTGAAGATAAGGGAGCAGGATATTCCGAAAACAGCTTTCAGGACTCGGTATGGGCACTTTGAATTTCTGGTGATGTCTTTTGGGCTAACAAATGCCCCGGCAGCTTTCATGAATCTTATGAATCGAGTCTTCAAGCCTTTGCTGGGCTCCTTTGTGATAGTGTTCATCGACGATATCCTTGTGTATTCCCGAAGTCGGGAGGACCATGCTAACCATCTCAGGGCAGTTCTGCAGACTCTTCAGCAGCACCAATTGTATGCGAAATTTTCGAAATGTGAATTTTGGCTTGAAACCGTCGCGTTCTTGGGTCATGTCGTCTCCAGGGAAGGAATTATGGTTGATCCTCAAAAGATTGCAGCAGTAAAGAATTGGCCTAGACCTACCACTCCAACAGAGATTCGCAGTTTCTTTGGGTTGGCTGGGTACTACAGAAGATTTGTGGAGGGATTTTCTACTCTTGCCTCTCCATTGACTAAATTGACGCAGAAAGCAGTTAAGTTCCAGTGGTCAGATGCTTGTGAAAGGAGCTTCCAGGAATTGAAATCAAGATTGACTACAGCACCGGTATTAACCCTGGTAGAGGGTACAGAGGGATTTGTGGTGTATTCCGATGCTTCAAGGATCGGGCTTGGGTGTGTGCTGATGCAACGCGGCAAGGTTATAGCCTACGCTTCTCGGCAATTCAAGAATCATGAAAAGAACTATCCAGCCCATGACTTAGAGCTTGCGGCAGTGGTGTTCGCGCTAAAGATTTGGCGAAATTATTTGTATGGGGTCCATGTGGATGTATTTACGTATCACAAGAGCCTTCAATATATTTTCAAGCAAAAGGAGTTGAATTTGAGACAGAGAAGATGGCTAGAGTTACTCAAGGACTATGATATCGATATTCTCTATCACCCAGGGAAGGCCAATGTTGTGGCGGATGCCCTTAGCCAGAAATTAATTGGGAGTTTGGCTCATTTGAAGGCATATCAAAGGCCGTTGGCCCGGGAGGTTCACCAGTTAGCTAGTTTGGGAGTTCGCCTTGTGGACTCTAATGAAGGAGGAGTAATTGTGCAGAATAGGGTTGAATCATCGCTTGTGGCGGAGGTGAAAGAGAAGCAGTTCAACGATCCATTGTTGGCACAGCTGAAGGAGGGGGTTCATAAACACAAGACCACAACTTTTTCTTTTGGCACGGAAGATGGTACCCTACGGTACCAAGGTCGCCTATGCGTTCCAGATATTGACGGTCTTCGGGAAAGGATCATGGCAGAAGCTCACACTTCCAGGTATTCCGTGCACCCAGGTTCTACAAAAATGTATCATGATCTCAAGGAAGTTTATTGGTGGAACAACATGAAAAAGGATGTGGCGGACTTT
>NW_017692703.1:0-5338 GCF_001879085.1 Nicotiana attenuata | reverse complement strand
CAAATCAAGAAACAAAAAAATAAACAATAATAATATTTTGAAAAACAAGAATACCAAACTAATTATTCAGAATGCAACCATATTGTATATAACCACATGAGCCAATGCAACAATATTGTATATAATCAATCATTTTTTTTCCTGTATTTTCTTGCATAAGGATGAGCTACAGCAGAATTTGTACAATTTGTTCTGTTATGCCCATATTTTTTGCAACGACCACATCTTGTTTCCTTCTTGAGTTCTGTCCCGGAAACATGTCGATTCTTCTGTCTTCTTCCTAGCATTACTTTTGCATCTGGAGGCTTAGTGATTACCGATTTAATATTGTCTGGTATAACCCATGTTGCTGAATCACCTATAGAATTTACTTGCCCTTCATATGTTTTCAACCAAAACTCCCTTGAATAATAGGCTGAGCAAAAGGCTGATTTCTTCTGATATATACTCTCAATTGCAGCAATTGCATGTTCACACGGTATCTCATCTAGCTGAAATTCAGAACAATCACATGTTCTTTTGTCTAGATCAACAATAAATTCCATACCCCCTTCTTTGACATTGAGTTTGAGTCGATCAATGGGCAATACTCTAAAAGTAAAAGCTGGTTTAATTTTATCTTCCAATGTTGCTTCTGCCCAATTTGATAACTCACGGAATATTCCTTCTGTAGTTGTCCTTCTTTCATAGAACCACCTTTGCAATTTTTCTTGTATGAAATCCATCATTGTTAAAAGCTACAATTCTCTTGCACGTCTCAAAACATTATCCATTGACTCAACAATATTTTTTATTAACATATCATATCGTCATCTTGGACAATGTGAATGAGCCTATCTTCTTGGTTGTTCCTCCATCAAATAGTTGAATGTTTTCTTATCAACAATAGCTATTTGGGGCATAAAGTCATCAAATTCTGATTGAAGGTATACTCTTGCAGCACTTTGAAACAGGTTTGTTACAGTGTTTCTCACTCTTCTTTGCTTTAGATTCTTTTTTAAATGATATATGCAAATACCATGGTAGCACTCAGGGAAAACTTTTGCAATTCCATTTGCAATGGCCTTGTGTCGATCTGACAAAAACATTAAATATTTACGAATCCTAATTGATTTCCTTAATTCACTGAAATACCATTCATATGATTCGTTATTCTCTGAATCCGCTACCCCAAATGCTATAGGGAAAATCTGGTTAATTGCATCCTTCATAACTGTAACGACCAGACTGATTGTTTCAATTTTTAGAACCGCGTTCCCCTAAATAAGACTTCCCGTGCTAGCTTTGACTAATTTACGACTTGCGGGGATGGTTGGTTCGGGATTTGGAAGAGTTTGGGTTGAAATAGGCACATTTGATTCCCTAAGATTTCTTAAAAAGGCTAAGTTTGACTTTGGTCAATATTTTTAGTAAATAGACCCGGACTGGCGTTTTGACGGTCCCGAAGGGTCCGTAGGAAAATATAGGATCCGGGCGTATGCCCGGAATCGAATTCTGGGGTCCCTAGCCCAAGTAATGAATTTTTGTTAAAAATTGTTAAACTAAAATTTCCAAGGATTTAAAGAATTTAATAATGTTTGATCATGATGGTATCGGGCCCGTATGTTAGTTCCGGAGCCCGGTACAGGTGCAATATAATATTTAAGTCTTGTCTGTGAAGTTTCGTGAGAAACGGGACTGATTTGACGTGATTCGGACGTCCGGTTGTAAATATAGGAATTTGAGTGTTCTTATGGATTTCATGCGTTTTGGAGTTGAATTCGTAGTTTTAGATGTTATTTTGGCGATTCGATCGCTCGAGCAAGTTTGTACAAGGTTGTTGGACTTGTGTGGGTGTTCGGAGTTGAGCCCCGAGAGCTCGGGTGAGTTTCGGGCATGGGTTGGGGGTGAAAAACACCCCAGTTTTCTGATGTTTCTGTGAGAGGTTGCAGGTGTCGCATATGCGAGGAATCGTTTGCAATTGCGACCTCGCATTTGCGAAGAAACAATTGCAATTGCGATAAAGGCAGGCGGTGGGCAGCGTCGCATTTGCGACAATTACATCGCAATTGCGAACCCTGCAGGGTCCACATTTGCGACCCCAAGATTTCATTTGCGATCAAAGCAGGAGGGGGCCAGCTTGCAATTGCGAAGCTTTTGTCGCAATTGCGAGTTCGCATTTGCGAACCTGATGTCGCAAATGCGACATCGAGAGGCCTGGACACAGCTTTTAAAAGTGGGACTCCATTTATTTCATTTTATCTCTACACTTGGTCGATTTGGGAGCTTTCAAAGAGGGGATTTCAACATAGCATTTTGAGGTAAGTTATTTCTACTTAATGTGAGTTTAATACTTGGGTTTTGGGTAGATTAACACACAAAAATTAGTGAAAAATCATAGGATTAGAGCAAAACCTAGGGTTTTGATAAAACTTAGATTTTACCACAAAATTTGTTATGGAATGAAGTAGAAATCATATATTATTGATCCTTAGGTTATAGAGAACAACTTTCTTCAAATAAATTTGGAATCCGGGCACGTGGGCCCGGGGTCTGATTTTAGGAAACTTATGATTAAGGTTGGGAAATTACTTTAGTAATTAAAATGCGAACTCTTGAGTTTGTATTGACTAGTTCCTACCTCGTTTAATTAGTTGTGGATCGTTCGGCTCCAGATTGAGGGTTTGAGCACGTTCTTGATATTGGAAGTACGCTTTGGAGCGAGGTGAGTCTACTATCTAACCTTGTAAGAGGGAATTATCCCCATAGGTGTGATAATTGAATAATTTGTCACCAAATGCGGGGGCTACGTACGCACTAGGTGACGAGAGTCCGTGCGTAGCCACTATTATGCTTAAGTCCGGGTAGTCTAGGACCCAAAAGCATGCTTTATGTGATATTCGTGTGACTCTATGGTTAATTTTGATTGCTTAAACCATGTTGAATGTGGTAAATGAAATTAATACGAGAAATATCACTTTCTTGATCTTTTAAAGAGGAGTTGACATTTCTGTGGGTAATTGCTTCCCTGATATATTCTTGTCTACCTGTTTGTTGTGCTTAATTACTTTTGACCACGTCGCATGTATGATTTGCGAGCGGGGTAATAGATGCATCTATGGTTCGCGCCGTTCGACCCTCCAGCGGTGCACACTTTACTTTTATGTTGGATCGGGACGTACGACCTCGGCACTACTTGCGTATGCTTCTTGCTCGGTATATTGTTGTGGATTGAACTTGTTTATATGCCCTGAAATGTAAATGGCTAACTGTGATATTATCTAGGAAATGACCTGTTACTTCTTGCTATAAGTTGTTAATTATTTTGCCTTCCATGCTTAGTATAACGCTTTCTCATATTATTTGACCCTAGTAAGTGTCAAGTCGACCTCTCGTCTCTACTTCTTCGAGAATAGACAGGATACTTACTGGGTACATATTGTTTATGTACTCATACTACACTCTGTACTTAATTGTACAGGATCTGAGGCAGGTACATCTGGTTACCAGGATGGTGCATACTCTTGATCCGGCCCGAGATTCCATGGTGAGCTGCTCCCTTCCTACGCCGTTCAGCAGCCCGATGGAATCTTTCTTTACTTTTGGCTATCTATTCTATTTCAGACAGTAGGATAGATTTATTCTTTCGTATATTCTACTAGATGCCCACATACTTGTGACACCAGGTCTTGGCACACACATTAGTAGACTATTTTATGTTGGGATTGTATAATTATTATGGTACGATGTTAATTATCATTGTTTTAAATTCAAACTTAGAAGTTCTGGTAACTGGTTTGTAAAAAGTAAAACTGGAACTTATTAATATTTCCGTGTTGGCTTGCCAGACAACGGTGTTGGCCGCCATCATGACCTGAAGTGAAATTGGGTCGTGACAACATGGTATCAGAGCACTAGGTTCACGTAGGTCTCACAAGTCATGGGCAAACCTAGTAGAGTCTTGCGGGTCGGTACGCAGACGTCTGTATTTATCTTCAAGAGGCTATAGGGTGTTAGGAAACTACTCTTTCTTCATTCCCTATCGTGCAGTGGTTAGTACACTAACTTTCCCTTCTTCTATTCTCTCACAGATGGTGAGGACGCGCACAGCAGCTGTTCTAGACCTGGGAGGAGCTGCTCCCCCTGTTGCTAAAGGCTGAGGCAGAGGCCGGGGGAGGGAACCGGCCCGAGGTAGGGGATGAAGGCGTTCCAGAGCTATCCCAGTAGCACCACCGGCGGATCTTGTGGAAGATCCCATCATTGAGGAGCAGGGCGACGTGCCTGCAGCTGAGCCTACCCTAGCGGACTTCATGAGAGCACCGGGATTTCAAGAGGTCATGGGCCGTATGCTACAGTTCATGGACACCATGACTCAGGCTGGGTTATTTCCAGCGGATCCGGCTACATCACAAGCTGGAGGGGGAGCACAGACCCCCACCACTCAGGCTCCTGGACATGCAGCTGTAGTGTATCAGACTCCGGGTGCACTACTAGCGAATAGGTCTCAGCCAGCTGCTGCAGTGGTGCCAGAGCCTAGACCAGCTGCGGATGGTGACCCGCATAAGTTGTTATATAGATGGACTAGACTTCACCCTCTTGTCTTCGGGGGTGAGCGTCATGAGGATGCCCAGGATTTCACTGATAGGTGCAGGGACAGACTGCACAATATGAGGATATTGGAGTCGCATGGGGTTGACTTCACTGCTTTCCAGCTGGAGAGCAGGGCCCGTAGATGGTGGCAGTCGTATGTTCTTGGCAGGCCAGCACGTTCTCCTCCCATCACTTGGAGTGAGTTTACACAATTATTTCTGGAGAAGTATATCCCACCCTCTGAGAGGGAAGAGCAACGGTATCAGTTTGAGCAGCTTGAGCAGGGCCAGATGTTTGTGACCGACTATGAGGCGAGGTTTTCTGAGCTATCCCGCCATGCATTGATGATACTTCCTACTGATGCGGAGAGGGTGCGGAGGTTCGTTGTAGGGTTGCATTCTGGCATTAGAGCCAACATGGCCCGAGAGGTGGAGATGGGGACTCTTTATCAGCTAGTGGTGGAGATTGCTCGGAGGATTGAGGGCTACCGTCTGAGAGGTAGGGAGCAGATGCAGCAGGGCAAGAGGTCTAGGTTCTCCGGAGAGTTCAGAGGTGCCCCGGCTAGGGGTAGAGGTCAGTTTGGAAGGGGTCAGCCTAGCAGGCCCCCGCATTCAACACCACCACCTGCTCGAGGTGCTCCAACACACCCCTATTTCAGCGTCATGACAGAGAGTTCTTATCGCCCGCCAGCTATTCGGGGTTCTTCCAGTGGGTATTCAGGTCCTCAGGGTTCTTTTGGTTCCTATTCCAGTACTACGCCAGAGAGTTC
>NW_017692702.1:0-5338 GCF_001879085.1 Nicotiana attenuata | reverse complement strand
ATTATCAAATAGCTCAACCCATCCTTTAGCATCATCGGGCTGAGCGACCATGTCGGGGATGTAATTCATTCGCTTTGGATGGTGAAAGCGATGTGATCATCCCAGTCCCTACACTGAATTTCTTGCCGATATTCGCCCTTTTGGAGATGCTCCATGAGCCAAAGTTGAAGTAGCAGATTGCAGCCTTCGAAGTGTTTCGCTCCTTGTTGTCACATCTCTAAGGCTCGGTATATGTCTGCAATAATCATGGGTACAATGCTGAATGCCTGCCCGCCAATCCCCTCCATTAGGGTTTTGGTTACTATAGACAGCCTAGTATGAATTCTACTTTTCTTCATCGGAAAACAATTAGACCCAGGAAGCAAAATATGAAGATGAAAACCCTGCGATGGACGTGTCCCAAGGATGTGTTGGCAAACTCGCCAGAGTAGATACAGTAAGATTTGCTGTGACCGTACCTTTCATACAAGTAGTCAAAAGGGATGTATGAATCCTTCAAGCACGTTAATTCTGGATTCTTCTTCAAACCCATCATTTTGAGGAAGCCCCTACCTTTGCAATTTTCAGGCATTAGCAAGCCCGGAGTTTCCCATACTAGACCGGCCAGTCCTCCTATCTCCTCCAGCAAAGGTGTCATTTCAATGCCCCCGAAGTGGAATACGGCCCTTTCACAATCCCAAAACAATATGGAAACTTCTATGATCATGTTGTTAGGTTGGATCTCCAGGAGGGATGGTAGATTTCCAGATATTTTCTGATGAGATTTTGATCACTAGAGTGTAAATCTTTCCACCAGCTTAGCAACCTTGGGTGGATGTTGGTGACCATGCCGAATCTGGGGACTTCGTGTCTCATATTTCTGCAAGGCAAATAAGGTTAGACCCTTACCCCCACCAGACTCGATTATTTAATATCAACAATTAGCATGAAGCATCTAGTTCTCCAAATAAATGCACAGAACGTGACGACGTCCGTTTTGGGTTTAGGGAAACCCAGTGGACTTTGGACAAGGCTATCTTAAAGGACCATTATGTGGACAACATAACTGATCCGGCTAGGTTTGACCATGATGCATGCACAATTTTGAATAGAGTAAGGTTTCTATGGGGTCTTAGACTGGTACCCTTGAGCGGACAACTCAAGGGGGAAGGCTCGGAACTGTCGACTGCACTGCTGATCGACTAGTTTTACCGCAAATATGCCTTTCCGAATTTAGGGGGTAATGATATAGGAAGAGCGCAGCCACTCATTATAAGCATTGCAATAGGATTTGTTTGTCACGAGTGGAGAATGATATTGAGCATGATTATGCAATAATTAAAAGCATGTTGACATGTATTTGCACATTAAGAAAGCGATAAATACAGCAATTTCATAATTTAAAGCAATAAAGGAAAGAAAACAAGGAAAAAATGTCAGTTTCGCTTTTAAAGAAGAAATCAAATGATTAAAGGAATTAAACAGATTGCACATAGGGAGAGGCACAAATTCACAAGAATAATCTGAAATGGAAAAATCCTAAACATCCCAGTGGAGTCGCCATGCTGTCGCGCCCCCTTTTTCTCGCGAAATAGGGTTTATGACATTTGGTTGGGACAACTCTTTCCTTTTGGGAAAAGGGTTCAGTTTTGAAGAGTCGCCACCTAACGATTTTAAGGTGCGTTAGGGCACCTATGGGGTTCAACTACAACTATGTTTGATAACCAGAGATAGGGTAAGGGCTTGAAATTATCCCAAGGGGAAGGTGTTAGGCACCTCTCAGGATCCACTAGTGTGGTTCCTAGCCAGATAGTTTTGTGAATTTGTGCAATTAACAAGTTAACAAACAAGGCTCAAATAATAGGGGATTTTAAATACACAAGTGTTTGAAAACGAGTAAATAAAGCAGGGTTTTGAAAAGAGTTATAATCTAAGTATGTTGATGAATGTAAAGGGGTCCTAGGTTTGTTTGAAATATGGATCACATCAATGCAATACCCGGTAATCACTCCTCAAAAGAGGGGCTACACGTGGTATTAGCGCACCGGTCATCATATCCATATCTACCTTCCCATCCCGTGAAGGTATTAAAGCACGGATTGGTCTCGTCCTCTATTGCGTGCTATTACCCGTCACATTCCTATCAGTCCTAGAAGTATTTTAGGACTACTACTCCTACAAGAGGGAGGATTTTGGGCTGACTCTTGGGTTTAAAGGTAAAAAGGTTAAGGCGACATACAAAAACACATAGGACTGCATTTAAAAGGGAAGCATGTAAGCAACTAGAGGGCTCATATAAACCTCCGCAAATGATGCATATAAATAGCACGACTTAAACACAATTAAGGTCTGAATTTTAAAAAAATCTTAAAGCAGGTAATTTGTGTCAGATCCAGATTCATTCTATAGCTCAGATAAGAAGTTCGAATCAGGCCTGCCTGTTAGTTGTAGCAATTGATAATTAACAGAGGCGGTTCAAGTGTTAATTATTACTTAAGGCCTGCCTAGGAGTAATAATGATATCCTATGAGCATGATATCTTGATTGATTAATGTTGGCCTAAGTTCAGATGAAGTTTTGAAGATTGAAAAAATGAACTCAGTCATGAACCAGGTCCATCATGTGAGACACAGTGTTGATATGCTTGCACATGTGACATACGCGTGAAGAAGATAAGTCTCAAGATCAGCAACAATATCTTCTGAATTGATCGAAAAGATTGCATACAGGATAAGGAGTTGAAGTCTCCTTATGAAAAGAGAATTATATCCGGATCAAGGATATGGATTAGGAGTTAGAGTTGTTCTTGGACTCGAATTGTCAAAGGATCCACAATTCGAGTTCTTATCAAACTCTGATTACTAACTCTATAAATATAACGATTGTTCTCTTTTACAGGGATTGCACATAAGCAGAAGTTAAGCATATTTGAGAGCAAAAAGATCAGGTCTGATTTGCGAGCAATATATGCGAGATACAAGTGTGCACGTCTGAAGCTACATGAACTAAGATAGAAGAACCAGTTTCATCATTGTGTTTATTCTAAGTCTAGTTCAATTGTAGTAGATTTTCATATTGTACCTTTCAGCTTTCTTAGAAGCAATTGTATTAGGTACTCTGAGTATTCAAGTTAGAGTTAACTTGAAAGTGTCGCAACAGTTGAGGCTGTGTGCTACACTGGGATTAGAGTTAATCCTTAGGTTTACAAAGAGTTTTGTAAATGCAGTTTTTGGCTCAGTGATTTTAGTGGAGTTTGGGAAAATCCTACTGAGTAGTAGGTCGTGGTTTTTTTGAGTAGGTTTTTCACCTTTTGAGCCAGGTGTTTTCCACGTAAAAATCTCTGTGCACTTTACTGTCAGTATTTATTATTTCGCAAACTGCTGTAGTTAGAACACTTAGAAGAACCAGGTTCTTCTAATGCGAAAATTAGGTACCACACAAATCAACCCCCCCTCTTGTGTGGTATTGACGTTTATAACATCAATTGGTATCAGAGCAGGTTATCCTTGAAGAGTTTAACACCTTAGGAAAAGATCAACATGAGTGCACCACCTGGGAATTGGGAAGGGCAATCCACTGCCAGGCCTCCTCTCTTCAATGGCCTCTACTACTCTTGGTTGAAAAATAGAATGAGGGACCATATAATGGGCGAAGACTATGAGCTTTGGGATATCATCACTGATGGTCCTTTAGCCACAACCAAGAAGAATGCTGAAGGAGTGGATGTTCCAAAGACAAGAGTAGACTGTACTACTGAAGATCTAAGGAAATGGGAGAAAAATGCAAAAGCCAAGAAATGGTTAGTGTGTGGACTTGGTCCTGATGAGTACAGCAGGATTCAAGGCTGTACTACTGCCAAGGAGATTTGGGACACTTTACAAGTGGCTCATGAAGGAACACCTCAGGTGAAGAGGTCAAGAGGAATACTGCTGTCTTCTCAATATGAGAATTTTACTATGAAGGATGGAGAAACTATCCAAGAAATGTATACCAGGTTCACTACACTGACAAATGAACTTGAGTCTCTTGGAAGGATTATCCTGGAATAAGACAAGGTGGAGAAGATTCTAACTAGAGTTCTGCCAATCTCCTGGGAAAGCAAAATCACTGCCATTCAGGAATCCAAGAACATTGCTACTTTAAAGTTGGATGAACCGATTGGAAATCTCACTGCCTATGAATTGAGAAGGCAAACAATGAAGATGGATGCTCCAAAGAATGAAAGAAGTCTGGCTCTCAGAATTTCAGAAGGATCAGATCTTGAAGATGATGAAATGGCTATGATAACCAGAGATTTCAAGAAATATCTTATGAGAGGAAAGGGTGCTTCAAAAGGAACAACATTCAGCAAACCTAGGGCTCCTGAGAAACAAACCAATGAGGGGTGTTACAAGTGTGGGAAGAGTGATCACCACATCAGAAACTTCCCTCAATGGGAGATTGAATGGAAGAAGAAAAGCAGAAGAGAACAGAGAGACAGGTCGAAGGAACAGGTTCAACCAAAAAGGAACAAGGGATCAACTAAAGCTATGGTTGCTGCATGGGGAGAAACATCAGATGAGGACTCAGAAAATGAAGCTGAAGATGAGCAAGCTCTTATGGCCATCGGAGAATCAGAAGATGAACAGGAGGTAAGTATTCTACACCTTAAAGAAAAGATTAAGTTCTTGTCTAAAGAAAAACTGGCTGATCTGCTGATGGACTTCATAGATGAGTCTGAAATAATAAACAGTGAGAAGGATGTTCTGTCTAAGGAATGTGTTATCCTAGAAGAAAAATGTAAAAGGTTAGAGTCTAGGACTGATGAGAGGGACAACACAAATACTGAGTTGAAGAACCAGGTTCATCAACTTGAAAGTAAGATTCTAGAACTTAGATATGAAAATATTAAACTGAAATTAGGGACAGGAAAGAAAAGGACTGATCAATCATTTCTTACCCTAGAAGAAAATCTAGGAAAAATGAAAGATGAACTGTACAAGAAAGATGAATTGATTAAAGTCCTAAAAGAAGATTTAGGAAAGGTAAAGCATGAACTAGACAGAACATGCAAATGGAACAAGGCTTCTGATGCACTCTCCTGGCTGCAAGAACATCATAGTAGCAACAAGAGAGGACTTGGATTTGGGACACAAGCTCCAAAATGGGATCCCAAAAACAAGTATCTCACACTTCCTGAGAATAAGATCTGCACACACTGTGGTAATACCTGCCATTACAAAAAATGAATGTAATGCAAGAGAAAAGGCCAGTCAAAAGAACAAAGCCTTTGTTCAAGAAAAGCACAAACTGCCTGGTTGGGCAAAGAAAAATTTAATTCATCCTTTTGCCCATAGAAAGGGACCCAAACTAGTTTGGG
>NW_017692701.1:0-5342 GCF_001879085.1 Nicotiana attenuata | reverse complement strand
TCAGGCGCCCACCTGGAGAACAAGGGAATACTTTTCAAGTTTTAGCAATCAGGCGCCCACCTGGAGAACAAGGGAATACTTTTCAAGGTTTTAGCAATCAGGCGCCCACCTGGAGAACAAGGCAATCTCAATAGTCATTTGATGGCCGAGACATGTCAGCAGTTTAAGATCATGCACCGCAATTCCACTCCATATCGTCCTAAGGCAAATGGAGCAGTTGAAGCAGCTAACAAGAATATCAAGAAAATACTTCGGAAGATGGTGAGGCCGTCCGCACCTCAATAGGATCGACCCCTTACTCATTGGTATGTGGAACTGAGGCCGTAATACCCGCAAAGGTTGAGATCCCGTCCCTCCGGATCATTGCTGAGGCAGAAATTGATGATGATGAATGGGTTAAAACCCGATTGGAGCAATTAAGTCTGATTGACGAAAAACGATTGGCAGCAGTATGTCATGGCCAACTATACCAACAGAGAATGGCAAGAGCATATAACAAGAAGGTGCGTCCGCGTAAGTTTGAAGTAGGGCAGTTGGTGCTGAGACGTATCCTACCTCATTGGGCTGAGGCAAAAGGAAAGTTCGCCCCAAACTGGCAGGGGCCATTTATTGTAACCAGAGTGTTGTCCAATGGCGCTTTATATTTGACAGATGTGGAAGGGAAATGTGTAGAAATGGCTATCAATTCTGACGCAGTCAAGAGATATTATGTATGATTCCTTTGCCTTTGTGTACTTGATTGTATTTGACATATTTTTGAGCTTGAAATGACGAAGGCATTTTGTTCTGCTATCTAAACACTTTATCCCTCGTTACCCCTTTTGAGCCTTAAATACTTTCTTGCATACCCTCGTTCGGAATCAATAATCAAGCTCGTATGGCCAAGCATGGAAAGAAAATGGAGACACAAGAGAAAAGCCGTGAAAAAAAAAAGAGAGAGAAAGAAAAGAAAAAAAAAAGAGAAAGAAGAGAAAGAACAGTGAATGAAACAGAAAATAAGAAAGAAAAGAAAAGGCAAAGAAAAGAAGTGAAAGGAAAGAAAACAAAAGTGGAAGAAAAGGAAAGGTCACAACAATGAACGTAGTCGTTTGAACTACGTTTGACTTGATCCCGAAAGGGTACGTAGGCAGCCTCACTGAGGTTCAGTCATAACAAAAGAAAAAAATCTAAATAATCCCCGGGAAGGAAACTGGGGCAGAAGTTATGGTCGTTGCAAGAGATATGATTCCGAAAGTTGTAATATTAGACCCACGTTTGAATTATTTCGAGCTTCTCTACCTTTCTTTCTAAACCCATCCAAAAGCCACATTACGGTCCAAAGAAAGACCTTCTGATCAATTTTAAGAAATGTCAATACAAGCAGGTAAAGTAATCTTTGTTGAGGTCAACACTCTGGTGCCAGAAGGGAAATGATGAAATGAGAGAGTCTTATTGGTGAAAACCTTCACGGGCACCGTAAGGCGAAGTGAGTCTGAGAGATATTAAAAATGAGAGAGTCTTATTGGTGAAAACCCCCACGGGCACCGTAAGGCGAAGTGAGTTTGAGAGATATTATTGGTGAAAACCTTCATGGGCATCGTAAGGCGAACATGAGTCTTCAGATGTGCAAATAAGGAAGTCTGTGGTTGAAAGGTGTTTGAAACATGGTGAAAGAAGCAAGTCGAGCGTGAAAGTGCGAGGTAACAAATGTGGCAAGTAACAATTGATCGGTTGGACAGACTAGGTTGGGATCCAAAGTGCATGGCACGATCAACGGAATCAGCCTTTCCACTCAGATAAGGCTTGTCCTTTCCTCTTCATTACCACTCATGCATTCCCAAAAGTTTTTCTATCCTCAACACCTTCGAGGTCATTGCATTTCATCCTCTTGAGATCTGTCTATAAGACGTTTTAGTGTCATTCTAAAAAAAAAAAAAAGTGTCAAAGCTAATTACCAGCTTCCCAGTTACGTGGCACAACAAATTGGAGACATGTCAAAGGAAGTAAAACATGAAGGATCAATAAAATCAGTGGAATAACCGGACATTTGCGAGGAAAAGGCAAGGTTCACAGGAAAGGAACAGGAACACCAAACAGTGATATGAAGTAAACATGGGGGTCATCGAGATTTAAGGGTTGAAAGTCAACTGGAAATCGGGGCAAGTCAAGGCAAGTCCAGGAAGCAAGTCAGGGTGGATGTCAGAAGCGGGAGCATGGCCAACAAGAATGCCAGCAGCTAGTCACCGTTTTACTAACAAAGTTTTCTTTGATTGAAACAGGGGCAGAAATTTTCTTCGTCATTGAAATCAGGCGCCCACCTGGAGAACAAGGGAATATTTTTCAAGTTTTAGCAATCAGGCGCCGAATATTTTTCAAGTTTTAGCAATCAGGCGCCCACCTGGAAAACAAGGGAATACTTTTCAAGTTTTAGCAATCAGGCGCCCACCTGGAGAACAAGCCCACCTGGAAAACAAGGGAATACTTTTCAAGTTTTAGCAATCAGGCGCCCACCTGGAGAACAAGGGAATATTTTTCAAGTTTTAGCAAACAGGCGCCCACCTGAAGAACAAGGGATTATTTTTCAAGTTTTAGCAATCAGGCGCCCACCTGGAGAATAAGGGAATACTTTTCAAGTTTTAGCAATCAGGCGCCCACCTGGAGAACAAGGGAATATTTTTCAAGTTTTAGCAATCAGGCGCCCACCTGGAGAATAAGGGAATACTTTTCAAGTTTTAGCAATCAGGCGCCCACCTGGAGAATAAGGGAATACATTTCAAAGTTCCAGCAATCAGGCGCCCACCTGGAGAACAAGGGAATACATTTCAAGTTCAGCAATCAGGAGCCCGCCTGGAGAACAGAGGCACATATTGCAAATTGCAGCAGTCAAACATCACCCGGAGGAATGTTGAAACATCTACAATCAATGCAAGGCAACAACGCAAGAATTCCAGTGGAAAGATACAAGTCCAAGGCAACACAAAGAGCGAGTTAGAAGACATAGATAGGGCCCTTTTGTAACTCATAGCTCAGACTAGTTTCTTTTTATCTTGACACGGTGTAATAAGGAGGTCAGCGAGCAGTAGCAGCAACAACAGCAGTGAAATCACAGCTCTTGGTAGTCCCAGCTACCAAACCTTCCCGAACTACACTGACCTGATTCCTGTTTAGCCCAGGATATGTAGGCAACCTCTGAAGCAGGGTGCGGTCAAGCTTTTTCAAAACTGCTTCACACGTAATATGCAAACGGGCAAAAATCGTTCATTTATGCCCACTTGTCTTTGCACGAAAACTCTTCGTGTTTCCGGGCAAAGAGGGGCAGCTGTGAGCACGTGATTTTTACCCTAAGCAAATTATTCCAAAAGTTTCAAATAGTTGATTTCTTAATTATTTTGCAATTTTTCTAAATTTTTTGTTAAATCTTTGTGTTAATTGGTTGCATTTTAATTCATATGAAAATATAAAAAAAAAATAAAAATACATTTGGCATGTGCATTTAGGGTTTAATTTTATATTTTTAGACTTAATTAGGACTAAATTGCACTTAAGACAAAGAAAATAACAAAAATAGTCCATCTTGCATTTTTAATTGTTAATTGATGAATTTGTCATGAATTTACTTTTAAATAGGATTTAATCAATTTTTAGGAATTAATTAACTTAATTTCGGGAAATATGCTAGGTTTTTGCATCTTAATAAATCAGAAAATATAAAAAGAAAAAAAAAACAAATATAAAGTGAAATAAAAAAAAAAGAGTTGAAAGGGAAAAAGAAATGAAATAAAGAGAAGAGGGAACTGGGCCAGTCTTGATAAAAGCCCAAATAATTTCTCCCCTAAACCCATCCAAACCCACAGCCCAAACCCGCGTCCCAACCCGGTCCGTTTCCCCCCACCAAACGACGCCGTTTAGGCAGCGTTTAATCGCGACCGTCCATCCTCTCAATCCAACGGCTCATAATCAACGTAGGTTTTCAATAAAAGTGTCCGAAAATCAACCTAAAACATAAGACATTCTTTCATCTTCCTCGTACATCACCTCTACCACCACCGCCCCACCGTATCGCCACCGCCCTCCTCCGTCCGCCGCCGGCCGGAAATCGTCGCCGCCGGCGGCGATGCTCCGATGGCCGCCAAATTTACACCCCAGATTCCCCTTCTCCTCCTTTACCCGAATCCATCATCCGTTACTTTCAAATCATAGCCAATCTCGTCGAATATCCCTTTAAAGTTTTCCGGCCAAGTCGCCGGTTATGCCAAACGGTCCCAAATTAACACCATGGGACCGCCTTGACCTCCTCTATCCAACCCCCAAAACCACGTGTCTCAAATATGGCCAGAATTGCCCAAATATCCGATCAAAATCCGGCAGAACCCTAAATTAGAAAATCTTGGGGATTTTCGACCATAACTTCCCTAATCATGTGTGTTCTTTTGGAAAACACGCGATTAGGGATGTTACGCGTCAAGAATCCCGGAGGATTCGAACAAATGACCGGTCAGAGCTCACCCCATAATCAGTCAAGTGCTCAAGCTAAGTAAGTTTTCTTCGTTCTCCTTCGTTAGTCTTTTCCTCTTGACTGATACTTCCTTTTGAGCAATCAATTTAGGGTTTGAGTTTATTTCTCCTCATTTTTTGGTTGAACCAGTGGTCAAATAGATTAGCATGTTTCTTATTTGTTGTCTGTTAATTAATAATTGGGTCGTTTGTCAATTTAGTTGTGACTGAATTCTTTAGGATTAGGATTAATCATGCTTAGGATTTAGTTTAGGTTTTGAGTTGCTCCAGGCTTCATGAATAAGTTCGTTCTATTAGTTGTGTGTGTCGAATATGTTTGCTCACAGTTTTGATCAATGCTATTTGAGTACTGTTTTACTTTGACTTGTTATTAGTAGTTGTTAATCCAAAAATCAGAAGTTATTTGAATTTAGGAATGGATTGGGGGCTGGTTAATAGTTATTTGAACCAGGGTCAGTTAGAAAGTGTGGTGTAGTTAATGTAGACTAGTAATTTCAGGAGGTTCAAAGGGTAGTTTAGGCACAGGAAAAGGGTACTTTCAGCAGATTTGGTAATTTTGAAAAAGGGGTAAGGGTAGAGTAGGGATTGTAATAGGCATAGAACCTTCTAGGGGGGACCATAGTGTAGGTTCTAATAAACTTAAGTTAGTTGCTTGTGTAACAAGTCAGAAAATAAGGGGGAAGCACTGAAATTAGAATAGGGACTAAGGGGTAAAGGGAAAAATCTGAAATTGGACCTAAGTTCACCTATAAATAGGCATTCATTTGCCTGGATTCACAAGTTTTAGAGGCCTAAAAATTGACCCCCCCCCCCCCAACGTATTGACAGATTTGAAGTCTGAAATTCAA
>NW_017692700.1:0-5343 GCF_001879085.1 Nicotiana attenuata | reverse complement strand
GCTTTTCAGAGATTCTCGTTGGTTTCAGGGGTGTGGTGGGGTGCGACGGGGATGAAGTTTCCGGGGGGGTGTCAGGTCCTTTTCAAGACGCCTATTTTCTCTTTTAGATATATTAGGCGTTCATTGTTGTCCCCTTTTGGCTGATTAGCCTTAGCTTTTATAGGTGTAGGGTCTAGGGTTATATTTTGTGTTTTTGCTCATTAGTCCTTAGGTCTTTTGTGTATTAGGTCCTTAGGGTCTTTTTATTTATTTTTATTCCAAAGAAGAGCTAGAAGGGTTCCTAGGCTTAATGGACTAATCCGAATTGGGCCAAGAACTGGACTCTAAAACTCTTAAAATAGTGATCCAACACCTTAATTGACTCATTTTACAATAAGATAAAAATACTACACAATGCAAAAGCTAACATGAAACTATAATATATTTTTTTTATTTTCAAGATTATGTAAAGATAAGGTACTATTTTTGTATATATTTTTTATTTAAATTTACGAAAGATACGTAAGCTAAAATAATTTTTTTTTTTTGTAATTTTTATTTTTATGACGAAAATAAAGCAAAGAAGTCAAAAATGGCTGAAATAGCTATATTAGGCCTAAATTAAATATTTACATGCTAAAATATAAAAAATCTTGGGGAGAGTCAAAAATCACATGTCTACACTCGTCACCATGCCTATACACCGTACTCGACAATTAGCAATTAGCAAACAATACTCTAATCCTATTCCCTCAAGCCAAAGTTAGATCAAACACTTACCTCAACTTCCACGGCTAAATCAATCCACAACGACCGCCTTCCCTCTCGAATTCGGCTCCAACTCAATCAAATCCAAATGTTCTTGAAGAATGGGGGCTTCAATGGACTCCTAGAGCTTGGGGAAGAAGAGAGCTCGTGAAAATTTTGGAACTAAACCCGTCACTGTTCTGTTTTTGAAGCATTAAATGACTGGGCAAAAATGCCCTATGCGTTCGCGACACAGGGGTCGCGTTCGCGAAGAAGGGGGAGCTGGCAAGCATCGCGTTCGCGAGAGGGGAATGCGAACGCGTAAAGTGAAATACTGGGGTCGAGGGAATTGGCCTATGCGAACGATAAGGGATACACGAACGCATTGAATGAAAGACTGGAACTACGCGAACGCGTGAAGGCCTTGCGGACGCGAAGAGGAAGTTGTTGGGCTCCTGATTTTGGCTTACGCGATCGCGATGGTGGTGACGCGAACGCGAAGGAGAAAAAACAATGAAGCTATGCGAACGCGAGGGTGGAGTGCGAACGCGAAGAAGGAATTCACTGTGCACCAACAGCAGATTTTTCTGCAATTTTCCTAACTCCAAAACCATCCCGAACACCTCCGAAAACACTCACGGGCCCTCGGGGCTCCTAACCACTCACACACACTAACTCAACAACACACCTANCGCCAAAGCACTGCGAACGCGAGCCTGAGGCCGCGTTCGCGAAGAACAAAAAGGGTCTGAGAAAATGCAGAAAAATCTAATCCTTCTCCTAAGTCCAAAACCACCCCGAACGCCTCCAAAAACACTCTAGAGCCCTCGGGGCTCCTAACCAAACACACACACTAACTCAACAACATCCTACGAACTCAACCGTGCGATCAAATCGCCAAAATAATATCAAAATCATTGAATCAAACCCCAAAATCATCATTTTTCATTCTAACTTCATAAACTTCAAACTTTAGATATTTAGGTCCGAAACACGTCAAATGACGTCCGATTTCGACCAAATTTCACAGAAAGCGCTTAAACCATATATTAGACTTGTACCAGGCGTCGGAACCAAAATACGAGCCCGATACCACAGTCTTTTAATCAATTTTCATTTCCATTTTCCTTAATAATTTCAGAAAAATAATTTCACAAAAAAATTCTTTTCTCGGGCTCTAGACCTCGGATTTCGACTCCGACACACGCCCGAGTCCCATACTTTTCTACGGACCCTCCGGGACCGTCAAATCATGGGTCCGGGTCCGTTTACCAAAAATGTTGAACGAAGTCAACTTTAATCATTTTGAAAACTACATTTTGAAAATTTTCACATAATTTAACATATAATCTTTCCGGCTATGCGCCCGGACTGCGCACGCAAATCGAGGCAAATAAAAATAAGGTTTTCAAGGCCTCGGAAGCACGGGATGAAAGAGAAAACAGGTGATGACCCTTTGGTCGTCACATTCTCACCTCTAAAACAACCGTTCGTCCTCGAACGGACAAAAGAAAGAAGTACCTGAGTCGGGAAATAGATGAGGATAACGGCTCCGCATATCAGACTCGGACTCCCAGGTCGATGCCTCAGGAGGCTGACCTCTCCACTGGACACGCACTGAAGGAAAACTCTTCAACCTCAACTGTCGAACCTGCCGGTCTAGAATAGCTACCGGCTCCTCCTCGTAAGACAGATCCTTGTCCAACTGGACAGTGCTGAAATCTAACACGTGGGATGGATCACCGTGATACCTCTGAAGCATGGACACATAAAACACTGGATGCACGGCTGACAAGCTGGGCGGCAAGGCAAGTCTGTAAGCCACCACTCCCACACGATCGAGAATCTCAAATGGACCAATGAACCTAGGGCTAAGCATTCCCTTCTTCCCAAATCTCATCACGCCCTTCATAGGCGACACTCGGAGCAAGACCCGCTCACCAACCATGAAAGCTACATCTCGAACCTTACGGTCTGCATAACTCTTTTGCCGCGACTGAGCCGAATGAAGCCTGACCTGAATGCTCTTGACCTTATCCAAGGCCTCCTGAACTAAATCTGTACCCAATAACCGAGCCTCTCCCGGCTCAAACCATCCGATTGGAGACCGACATCGCCTACCATACAACGCCTCATATGGAGCCATCTGAATGCTGGACTGGTAGCTGTTGTTGTAGGTGAACTCTGCTAAAGGCAAAAACTGGTCCCACGAGCCTCCAAAATTAATGACACAGGCTCGGAGCATATCCTCCAATATCTGAATAGTCCTCTCGGACTGGCCGTCCGTCTGAGGATGGAACGCTGTGCTCAACTGAACCTGGGTGCCCAACTCCTGCTGAACTGCTCTCCAGAAGCGCGAGGTAAACTGCGTACCCCGGTCCGAAATGATAGATACCGGCACCCCATGAAGGCGAACGATCTCTCGGATGTAGATCTCAACTAACCTCTCTGATGAATAAGTGGCAGCAACAGGAATAAAATACGCTGACTTGGTCAGCCTATCAACAATGACCCAAATAGCATCAAACTTCTTCCGAGTCAACGGAAGTCCAGTAACAAAATCCATGGTAATCCTCTCCCACTTCCACTTGGGAAGCTCAATCCTCTGGAACAAACCACCAGGCTTCTGATGCTCATACTTAACCTGCTGACAGTTCAGACATCGAGCTACATATGCAACAACATCTTTCTTCATCCTACGCCACCAATAAAACTGCCGCAAGTCCTGATACATCTTCGCGGCGCCCGTGAATAGAATACCGAGAACTATGGGCCTCCGCTAAGATCAACTTTCGAATCCCATCGACATTGGGCACACAAACTCGCCCCTGCAATCTCAAAACACCATCATCATCTAAGGTCACCTTCGTGGCACCTCCACGCTGCACCGTGTCTCTCAGGACACACAAATGGGGATCATCAAACTGCCGATCACGGATACGCTCCAATAATGAAGAACGAGCGACCGTACAAGCTAACACTCTGCTAGGCTCAGAAATGTCCAACCTCACAAATCGATTGGCCAAGGCCTGAATATCCAAAGCAAGCGGTCTCTGGCTGACCGGAATATAAGCAAGACTACCCATGCTGGCGGACTTCCTACTCAATGCATCGGCCACCACATTGGCTCTCCCCGGGTGGTACAAAATAGTAACATCATAATCCTTCAATAGCTCCAACCACCTCCTCTGCCTCAAGTTCAACTCCTTCTGCTTGAACAAGTACTGCAGACTCTTGTGATCAGTGTACACCTCACACGTCACACCATATAGGTAATGCCTCCAAATCTTCAAAGCATGAATAATGGCTGCCAACTCTAGATCATGAACCGGATAATTCTTCTCGTGGATCTTCAACTGCCTCGAAGCATAAGTAATGACTCTGCCATCCTGCATCAATACTGCACCAAGCCCAATACGGGAAGCATCACAATAGACTGTATAAGGCCCTGAGCCTGTGGGCAAAACCAATATCGGTGCCGTAGTCAGAGCTGTCTTGAGCTTCTGAAAGCTCGCCTCACACTCATCCGACCATCTGAACTGGGCACCCTTCTAGGTTAATCTGGTCATCGGGGCTGCTATGTATGAAAATCCCTCCACGAACCGACGGTAATAGCCTGCTAACCCCAAGAAACTCCGAATCTCAGTAGCTGATGCTGGTCGAGGCCAGTTCTTGACTGCCTCAATCTTCTTCGGGTCCACCTGAATACCCTCTGCTGATACGACATGACCCAGAAATGCAACCGAACTCAACCAGAACTCGCACTTCGAGAACTTAGCATATAACTGACTATCCTTCAGAGTCTGAAGAACCACTCTGAGGTGCTGCTCGTGCTCCCCCTGGCTGCGGGAGTACACCAGAATATCATCAATAAAGACTATCACGAACAGGTCCAAGTAAGGTCTGAACACTCGGTTCATCAACGCCATAAATGCTGCTGGGGCATTGGTCAACCCAAATGACATGACCAAAAACTCATAATGCCCAACCGAGTGCGGAATGCTGTCTTAGGGACATCGGATGCCCTAATCCTCAGCTGGTGGTAGCCAGATCTCAAGTCTATCTTTGAAAACACCTTTGCACCCTGAAGCTGGTCAAACAAATCATCAATCCTCGGCAGTGGATAGTTGTTATTAATCGTCACTTTGTTCAATTGCCGGTAATCAATGCACATCCTCATCGAACCATCCTTTTTATTCACAAATAACACCGGCGCACCCCAAGGAGAAACACTGGGTCTAATGAAACCCTTCTCTAACAAGTCCTACAACTGATCCTTTAACTCTTTCAACTCTAGCGGGGCCATGCGATACGGCGGGATAGAAATGGGCTGCGTGCCCGGAGCCAAATCAATACAGAAATCAATATCCCTGTTGGGCGGCATACCCGGTAGGTCTGAAGGGAAAACCTCGGGGAACTCCCGAACAATAGGAACAGAATCAATAGAAGGGACCTCTACGCTGGAATCGCGAACATACGCCAGATAAGCTAAACACCCCTTCTCGACCATGCGTCGAGCCTTCATATATGAGATAACACTGCGAGTGGCATGACCTGGGGTCCCTCGCCACTCCAAACGGGGCAAATCTGGTAAAGCCAAGGTCACGGTCTTGGCGT
>NW_017692699.1:0-5343 GCF_001879085.1 Nicotiana attenuata | reverse complement strand
GATTCAGGCACCAGATGCTCCACAGCCAGCCCAGCCAGCTAGAGGCGGGGGTAGAGGTACTAGAGGTGGAGGTAGAGGTCATAGAGGTGGAGCTCAGACCGCCAGGGGTAGAGGCCATCCAGCAGCAGATCGACCTAGAGATATGGTTCAGGGTGGTGGGGCCCAGCCCCGATGTTATGCTCTTCAGGCTAGGCCCGAGGCAGAGGCTTCAGATGCGATTATTACAGGTACGGTTCTGGTTTGTGATAGAGATGCTTCAGTGTTGTTTGATCCGGGGTCTACGTATTCGTATGTGTCATCCTATTTTTCCCCGTATTTGATCATGCCTAGTGATGCATTAGGTATTCCTGTTTATGTGTCTACACCGGTAGGTGATTTCATTGTGGTCGATCGAGTCCATCGCTCTTGTGTTGTGGTGATTGGGGGTCTGGAAACTCGTGTAGATTTATTGCTTTTAGATATGGTCGACTTTGATATTATATTGGGGATGGACTGGTTATCACCCTATCACGCTATCTTGGACTGCCATGCCAAGACTATGACCTTAGCTTTACCGGGTATGCCTCGCTTAGAGTGGAGAGGGACTCCAGGTCATTCTACCCACAGTGTCATATCATATGTGAAGGCTCGGTGTATGGTCGAGAAGGGGTGTTTGGCTTATTTAGCTTATGTTCGGGATTCCAGTGCTGAGGTTCCCTCTATCGATTCTGTGCCCGTTGTTCTTGATTTCCCTGATGTTTTTCCTTCAGAACTGCCGTGTATGCCACCCGATAGGGATATAGATTTCTGCATCGATCTGGTTCCGGGCACTCAATTCACAACTTGAGCCAATGCTCTATAACGTTCCATTGCCTACAATACTTCCACAAATCATCTTACAACTTGAGCCAACACTCTTCAAGGTTCAATTACCAATATTACTACCACAAGCCTCGTTCAACAACAAAAATCCTCACATAAGGCATGAACAATACAAAACGGAGTCACATTAATCATAGTATAAGACTCACGGGCATGCTTGACACCAACGTATAAATACTCGTCACCATGCCTATACATTGTACTCAACAATTAACACAGAGAAAATAGGACACAACTCCTAATCCCTCAAGCTATGGTTAGACCAAACACTTACCTCGATGCCACGAACACAATTCAGCCTCAACTACCGCTTTACCTCTTGTTCCCACCACCAACTCGCTTGTATCTCGCCACAATTTGATTAATACTATTAATAAATGCTAAATGAATCAACTCTAATGCATAAAATGGGTTTTTAAATGTTTTCCCCAAAAAGTCAAAAATCGACCCCCGGGCCCGCTTGGTCCAAACCCGAAATTCAGAGCAAAAACCCGGATATATAATTGGTTTTGGAATACGACCTCAATTTGAGGTCTAAATCCCCAAATTTCAATATTCTTAGGTTTTACCCAACATTCTCAATTCCACCATGAAAACTCTAGATTCTAGGATGAAATCTTGTAAAAAGAAGTTAAGAAGTGAAAGAAATGAGTTTAAAATCACTTACTTGTGTTTTGGGGAAGAAAGAGTGTTTGAAAAATCTCCCCTTATGTTTTAGGTTTCTGAAAATGGAAAAATAACTGAAAGGTCCCGTTTATATACTCCTCTCAGACCCTTACTGCGGACTGCATAAAAAGGATTGCGGTCGCGGAGCTTCACCGCAGACCGCAAAATATCGAGCGCGGCCGCGAAGGCTTGGCCTTGCTCACCGCGGACTGCATAAATCCCACCGCGGTCATGGAAGCCCCACCACGGTCGCGAGAAATCACTAAGGACCGCAAAGCCGGGTTCAGAGACCTGCAACTTTTCTGAACCTGCAACAGTTATTTTCTGAGTCTAAATGCACTCCGTGGCCTATCCAAAACTCACCCGAGCCCTTGGGGCTCCAAACCAAACATGCACGCAAGTCCAAAAACATCATACGGACCTGCTCGTGCGATCAAATCATCAAAATAACATCAACTACTATGAATTAAGCCCCAAATTCATGAAATCACTCAAGAACATCAAATTTCCAATTTTCTCAAATAATGATCCGATTTATACTAAACGGACTCCGATTCTTACCAAACATCACATGTTCAACTTATTTATTATTTCAAACTTGTACCGGGCT
Organism: Nicotiana attenuata; assembly: GCF_001879085.1. Classification (NCBI taxonomy): domain Eukaryota; kingdom Viridiplantae; phylum Streptophyta; class Magnoliopsida; order Solanales; family Solanaceae; genus Nicotiana; species Nicotiana attenuata. Next base: position 3,206 of record NW_017692699.1, on the reverse strand, counting down.
CCGAAAATAAAATACGGGCCCGATACCATCAACTTCAAACCTCTTTTCATTTCCAAAAACTCCTATAATTTCAGTTAAACAATTTCTTTCAAAAATTCATTTCTCGGGCTTGGGAACTCGGAATTCGATTCCAGGCATACGCCCAAGTCCCATATTTTCGTACGGACCCCTTCGGGACCGTCAAATCATGGGTCCGGGTCCGTTTACCCAAAATGTTTACCGAAGTCAACCTAAATTCATTTTAAAAGCAAAACTCATCATTTTTCATAGATTTTCACATAATGGCTTTCCGGATACACGCCCGCGCATGCAAATCGAGGTAAGACAAATAGGAGGTTGTAAGGCCTCGGAACACAAAATTTATTTCCAAAACAAGTGATGACCTTTGGGTCATCACATCCTCCACCTCTAAAATAACCGTTCGTCCTCGAACGGACATAAGAAGGAAGTACCTGAGTCGGAGAAAAGATAGGGATATCGGCTCCGCATATCGGACTCAGACTCCCAGGTCAATGCCTCAGCAGGCTAACCTCTCCACTGAACACGAACAAAAGGGAAACTCTTCGATCTGAACTAATGAACCTGCCGGTCTAGAATAGCTACCGGCTCCTCCTCATAGGACAAGTCCTTGTCCAACTGGACAGTGCTAAAATCTAACACGTGGGATGGATCGCCGTGATACTTCCGAAGCATGGACACGTGAAACACTGGATGCACGGCTGATGAGATCGACGGCAACACAAGTCTGTAAGCCACCTCCCCCAATCAATCAAGAATCTCAAACGGGCCGATGAACCTATGGCTAAGCTTGCCCTTCTCTCCAAATCTCATCACGCCCTTTATAGGCGACACCCGAGGCAACACTCGCTCGCCGACCATGAATGCCACATCACGAACCTTACGGTCGGCATAACTCTTTTGCCTGGCCTGAGCTGTATGAAGCCTATCCTGAATGATCCTGACCTTGTCCAACGCATCCTATACTAGATCCGTACCCAACAACCGAGCCTCTCCCGGCTCAAACCACCCAATCGGCGACCGAGACCGCCTACCATATAAAGCCTCACAAGGAGCCATTAGAGTGCTCGACTGGTAACTGTTGTCGTAGGAAAACTCCGCTAAAGGCAAAAACTGATCCCACGAGCCTCCAAAGTCAATAACCCAAGCTCGGAGCATGTCCTCCAAAATTTGAATAGTACGCTCGGACTGCCCATCCGTCTGAGGATGGAATGCTGTGCTCAACTCAACCCGTGTGCCCAACTCACGCTGAATTGCCCTCCAAAAATGTGAGGTAAACTGTGTACCTCGATCAGAAATAATAGACACGGGCACACCATGAAGGCGAACAATCTCCCGGATATAGATCTCAGCTAACCTCTCAGAAGAATAGGAGACTGCCACATGAATGAAATGCGCTGACTTGGTCAGCCTATCAACAATAACCCACACTGTATCGAACTTCCTCTAAGTCCGTGCGAGTCCAACAATAAAGTCCATAGTGATACGCTCCCACTTCCACTCAGGAATCTCAATCTTCTGGAACAAACCACCAAGTCTCTGATGCTCGTACTTTACCTGCTGACAATTCAAACACCGAGCCACATATGCAACAATATCCTTCTTTATCCTCCTCCACAATTAATGATGCCGCAAATCCTGATACATCTTAGAGGTGCCTGGATGAATAGAGTACCAGGAACTATGGGCCTCCTCTAAAATCAACTCTCGAAGTCCATCCACATTAGGCACACAAACTCGACCCTGCAGCCTCAAAACTTCATCATCTCCAACTGTAACTTGTTTGGCACCTCCGTGCCGCACTGTGTCCCTAAGAACACACAAATGGGGATCATCATACTGCCGATCTCGAATACGCTCCAATAATGAAGAAAGAGCGACTGTGCAAGCTAACACGCGACTGGGCTCAGAAACATCCAACCTCACGAACTGATTGGCCAAGTCTGAACATCTAAAGCAAGCGGTCTCTTACCGACCGGAGTATACGCAAGACTGCCCATATTGGATGACTTTCTACTTGAAGCATCGGCCACCACATTGGCCTTCCCCGGATGATATAAGATGGTGATATCATAGTCTTTCAACAGCTCCAACCACCTTCTCTGCCTCAAATTTAGCTCTTTCTGCTTGAACAAATACTGCAAACTCTTGTGATCCGTGAACACCTCACATGACACGCCATACAAATAATGCCTCCAAATCCTCAACGCGTGAACAATGGATGCTAACTCCAAATCATGAACTGGATAATTCTTCTCATGAATCTTCAACTGCCGCGAATCATAAGCAATGACCTTGCCATCCTGCATCAACACCACACCAAGTCCAATACGAGATGCGTCACAATAAACTGTATGTGGCCCTGAACCTGTGGGCAAAACCAACACTGGCGCCATAGTCAAAGCTGTCTTGAGCTTCTGAAAGCTCGCCTCACACTCGTCCGACCACCTGAACTGGGTAACCTTCAGGGTCAACCTGGTCATAGGGGATGCTATAGATGAAAACCCCTCCACAAACCGACTGTAATAGCCTGCCAAACCCAAGAAACTCCGGATCTCTACAGCTGATGTGGGTCGAGGCCAGTTCTTGACTGCCCCTATCTTCTTCGGATCCACCTGAATACCCTTTGCTGATACAACGTGACCCAAGAATGCAACTGAACTTAACCAGAACTCACACTTCGAAAACTTAGCATACAACTGACTATCCCTCAGAGTCTGAAGAACGACTCGAAGATGCTGCTCGTGCTCCTCCCGGCTGCGGGAATAGATCAAAATATCGTCAATGAAGACAATCATGAAGGAATCCAAATAAGGCCTGAACACTTGATTCATCAAATCCATGAAAGTTGCTGGGGCATTTGTCAATCCGAATACATCACCAAGAACTCATAATGCCCGTATCGAATGCGAAAAGTTGTCTTAGGGACATCGGATGCCCTCCTCAACTGATGGTAGCCCGATCTCAAGTCGATCTTAGAAAACACCTGGGCACCCTGAAGCTGGTCAAACAAATCATCAATCCACGGCAATGGGCACTTATTCTTGATTGTGACCTTGTTCAATTGCCGGTAATATATACACATCGTCATCGACCCGTCCATCTTCTTAACAAACAACATCGGCGCACCCCAAGGCGAGACACTAGGCCTAATAAAGCCTTTATCAAGCGAGTCTTGCAACTGCTCC
>NW_017692698.1:0-5344 GCF_001879085.1 Nicotiana attenuata | reverse complement strand
AGCAGAAGTTGGCTGAAAGGCCGCCGGAAAAATTACTAAATAGGTTCTAAAACACCACAAAAAACAGAAACTTTTCTGGAAATTACGGTTCACGCCGGAAAAAAATAAAAGTTGTCAGAATTTGATATAATTTATATGGGTAGTCTCGGAATCACTGGACGAGTAAGTTGTCCTTAAGAAGTTTTGCCAGAAAGTGGCTGGAATGGCTCACACGCCGAAAAATTTATTGTAGCTTGTCGGAACCCTAGTTCTGGCGGCGCGTGAGGGACTTTCTGTCGGAGCAATTGACTGGGGTTTTGTCGCTAGACTTTTCCGAATAAGATGGTAGTATTGGCTTCCACACAACACTTACCGATGAGAAGATAACGCAAATCAATCTTGAGTCGTCAACCGGAAAGACGCACGGTGACTGACTTTTCTATTTCGATGGAATTAGAATTTCTGGGGTTTGGTCGCACTTGGGTTTCGGATTTGGTGGTGGTACTGGTATATGCGCAATATCACTGTTGCAATGATGAACCCGGAAACAAGACAAAGTTGCCGAAAAATTGCACGGCGACGAGATCTTTCTTCCCGGATGTCGCTGGAATGATGCACAGCGATAATTTTCTCACTAAAGCTCTGATATCATGTGAGAATGCATGGGAGAAAAATCTACCGTTAACAATGATACAGGGAGGTCCTAGTAGAAAAGTATGATCGTCTTCAGAGCTTTAACCAGAAGGAATTGATGGTCCAACAGATTCGTAAGGAGCATGGAGGGGGGTAGTATGAGACCTCTCATTTAGAAGGAACATGCAAGATTGGGAGATTGCGGAGCTCCAAGATTTGTTGACACTGCTATATGGGCAAGACAGGCCCCGACCATCTTGTGATTCTTGGAGATGGGGTTGCGTGGTGATGGTTTATTTACCGTAAAGTCCTTTTACCGGAGTATGTTGGTGAGAGAGGAGGCCACTTTTCCACACTCCTCGATCTGGATTCCTAAGGCGCCTACGAAGGTGTGCTTTTTGCATGGCTAGCGGTGAGGGGAGTGATCTTGACTGCTGAAAATCTTCGAAAGAGACGAATTACACTTGCTAGTTGGTGCTACATGTGTAAAAGCTCAGGGGGAAGAAGTTGATCATCTTTTGTCGCATTGCCCTGTGTCCTCGGCTTTGCGGAGGAAAATCCTGAATCTTTTTGGTGTTCAATGGATGATGCCAAGCACTGTAAAGGAGATGTTATATAGCTGGGCCGGTTTCCGTATAGGAAGAAAGCAAAAGGCGTGGAAGTTCGCCCCATTAGCTCTCATGCGGGTAGTTTAAGGGGAGAGAAATGAGAGAGCTTTTGAGGGGATTGAGTCTCTTTTTTCACATCTTAAGAATAGTCTTTTTCATATAGCCCCTACTTGTATAGAAGATTGGGCATCTTTTGAGAATCATGTTCTGATGTAAATTCTCTACTCTTTGGTATACTTCCTGTATACGGGAGCTCTCTCCCTTTTGATTAATACAATTTACCTTATGAAAAAAAATATAATACATATTCTACTCCTACTACATATGGGACTAGGACTTATTCTACTTCTACTACATGTGGGACTAGGACTATTTATACATAACTATCTAACAACATTCAAGGTGGCTATATGAGGTGGGAGTGCAGCAGGATCTCACATTCAGAAGAAAAGTGTAGTGGAGGTGAAGGATTTTAGACCCATTAGTCCGTTGGAAAGTGTCTATAAAATAATTTCAAAGATCTTGACAGAAATTAAAGTAATATCTAAACTCATTTCTGGCAATCAATTTGCATTCATTAAAGAGAGACAGATGGTAGATGATGCAATGGTGGCAAAATGAATGTTTTGAACATCATTGGAGAAAGATGAAGGTTGAGGTAATGTATAAACTTGATCTAAAAAAGGCCTATCACCATATGAGTTGGCATTTTTTGTTGGATCTGCGGAGAATGATGAATTTTGGTGACAAATGGTTGCAATGGATAAAAAGTTGTATATGTACAGTCAGGTTTTCTATCCTTTTAAATGGGACTCCTGAAGGCCTTTTCAAGTCATTCATATGTTTGAGAGAAAGGGATCCCCTATCCCCCTAACAATTTGTTATTCTTATGGAAGCTCTTAGTCTGATGCTTAGAAGAGCTGAGATGAATGGATGGATTAAGTGCTTTGAGATTGTAGGTAAGGAGAATAAAAAAGGTGGTGATCTCTTTTTTAAAGGGCTTCAATGTTGCGGTTGGCGGTCTTGGCACCATGTTGATTTCTCTTCGTTTGTTTGCGGATGATAGTTTGGTGTTCTGTGATGCAAACGAGACCTAGTTGGATTACTTAGGCCAAGTGCTAACATATTTTAGGTCGTATCAGATCTTAAGATTAATCTTAGGAAGTGCGAGATTATTCCTGTATGAGAGGTGGATAATATTTTTCTTTTCTTTATTTTCATCATAACTTTTTTTAATCTTAAAATTTTTCAAACCTGTTTTGAAAACACTTTTCTTGAGCCGAAGGTCTATCCAAAACAGCCTCTCTACCTTACACAAGGTAGGAGTAAGGTCTGCGTACATCCCACTCTTTTCAGACCCCACTTTGTGGGATATCACTGGGTATGTTGTTGTCGTTGTTGTTAGTGTGGTAGAGGTGGATGTATTGGCACGTGTGCTCAGGTTTTGAATTGCAGGGTAGGAGCCCTCCCTACTACCTATCTTTGATTACTATTAGGTGCTTCGAATAAGGATCATAGTGTTCGGAATCTGGTTCTTCATAGGGCTGAGAAGAGGCTTGCAGGATGGAAGAAAAGATATTTGTCCAAAGGCGGGAAGGAAGTGCTTATCAAGAGTACTTTAAAAAGTATCCCTATATACTTCATATCTTTGTTTCAGGCTCTAGCTAGTGTTACAGACCAGTTGGAAAGGCTTCAAAGAAACTTTCTATAGGATTCGTTGGATGGGGCAAGGAAGTACCACTTGGTTCGATGGGAGATGACGACTTCTCCTAAATGTTGGGGAGGACTTGGAGTTAAAGATCTAAGGGGGTGTTTGGTTCATGGGATAAGGTGGGATATCCTGGTATAGAAATTGGGATAAAATTTATCTCATGTTTGGTTGTAGGGATTAACTAAAACCAGTATAGTTTTACACCACTATCTCGGGGTTAGTTAATCCCATCTAAGAAGGGGGATGAATAATCCCAGGATAAAGTTATGAAGTGACCAGATTATTCTTCTTCCCTTTTTCACTGCAACCTTTCTGTTTTTTGAACCAAATCATTAGCCTCTCAACTTTCTATACTACTTGTGTACAGGGATTGTTATACTTTTTTTGAATTAATATAGTAAGTGGCCCCAGGGATTGTTATACTACTTGTGTACAGGGATTTCCTAATAAACTGATTTACCTTATCCAAAAAGTAAACAAAAAAGGAGAGAAGTTGTCACATGTGTAAGAGCAATGAGGAAGCATAGAAGAGTATTCCATACCCGTGGATTTACACCAAGAATATTCCTTGAACCAATACTTGCTTTAGCCAAGTTATGCATGAATTAACCAATAGTATCATGATAGTATACAAGATAATGTTCCAAAAAGCAAGCAAATCATGCTTGTAGATGATATTGTGTTAATTCATGAAACTAGCAAGGGAAACAACTATGAAGAATAATCCTAAAGAATAAACGTTTTAGAATGAGTAGACGTAGGACGAAATATTAGGTGATATCTGCTAGTTGGGAATAGGTTTTAGACTTGGTAGAGAACTTTTATTATTATTATTGTTATTACTACATATACATCTCTTATTTATCACTTTCTTTTACTTTATTTTGGTAATGATGGTGATATGAATTGAGATTAAAGAAAGCAGTGAGGGTTCATACCGCCCACCCCAACTTATTTGAGACCGAAGCTTAGTTGATGTTGTTAATAGAAGTAGGACATAATATATGAATTGCAAGTTTAGCCCCCATAAAAAGAATTGTAGTGCCTATATGCCGACAATTCAAATATTAAATTGCATAATAGATAAAGATGTAGTGCAACAACAACAACTATGCCTCACTCCCAAACAAGTTGGGGTCCGCTATATGAATCCTCACTTCTCCATTTAAGCTCAACTCATCAATTTAGACTTATTCATGAGGAATTGCTAATAGATAAAGATGTGTTACATAAAACTAAAATAGGAATGTTCAAATAGAGGACAATTATGCAATAGGAAGATACTTAACAAAGCAAAAGGTAAGTTCTATAGAATAGTTGTGAACCAGGCAATGTTATCGGAAAGTAAATATTAGGCCTCAAAATAAGTGATGTAGAAATGCAAATGTTAAAATCTTTACCGAATCCCAAAAAAAGTAATAAAGTGGATACATGGTCACAAAAGATTAGACAAGATTACAAATGATCATATAAGACAATGGGTGCAAATAGCACAAACAGAAGACAAACGAGAGAAAACCATCTCCTAAGTAGACCTCCAAATGCATCAGTGCTAGGCATGATAATATGATGATTGAATGTAAAAAGAAAAGATGATGTAAACCTAAAATCAAGTGGAAATAAATTGTCTCAAAAGATCTACAAAATACCTTAATCAGTGCTAATTTAGCAAAGAACAAACATTTTAGAAGCTACGGACACTAAAGATACCAGCTGGTCGGGAACTACACTTAGTTGTTATTGTTTTTAAACTTACACCAGGTTTGGTAGGAATAAGTGTGAGATTTAGAGAGCCCTAACTTTAGAAAACCTTTAATTTGACTGAACAGATAAATTATTCCCTAATATTGGAATAAAATTATCCGAAAAGAGCAAAATGGATAGAAAGGATTAAATAGACCTCAACAAGTTATGGATTGAGGTATGGTTATTGTTGTAATACAGAGGTTTTTCTCCAAAATGAACCTATCTTAGTCGAGAAAACGGAGAAAAAATAAAACAATAGAGCTATATCAGCAAGAGGGAATTAACAGAAAAACCGCCAAATAAGTTGGGATGAAGATTTGTCAGTGGCACACATGGCATAAGAATGCAACTACAGGTACAACATCTTAAACACTTCGCCTACATGTTTCTCGGGATTGACCTAAAATTGTTGCAACAGGGTGCAGCAATCTCAACATAAGAATTAAGCATTTTTGGAGAAGATGATTACAAACATTGGTCAGAAGCTGAACTTACAAGTGGTGGAGTTCCTTGAGAAATGCGTTGGACAGCAGAGAACCAATCAGCACTCCACATGTATGGACCACTCACTGCTTGAAGTGCAACTGATCCCAAACTACAAACACTGTTTAGAGTAGTTGATACTGACTTTGTCATGCCATGATGGTTCTGTAATAGAGGAGCTAAC
>NW_017692697.1:0-5345 GCF_001879085.1 Nicotiana attenuata | reverse complement strand
CATCTACAACTGATTTCCTGATTTTTATTTTGCTGTGACTCCTCATGGATCGTTGATCTCATTTTTCTGGGCTGTTATTTGATCTTTGCTTGTTGCTGCTGCTGCTACTCTTCTTCTTCTTACTGTATTTCGACATCCAGGTACACAATTGCGTCCTTGATTGACCGTAAGCTGAAAATGTGCAGAAGTAAATTTGTATGAAGAATCAAAGCCTAGTTCTGATTTAGCCTTGCTCATGACTTGCGCACGTTTCATTCATTGATATTATGTAAATCTATGCCAGCTTTGTATAACTGGACTGTTTTGGACTGAGAAGGACTGTTAAAATAATTTGATTCCTCCGAACGATAGCTGAGTTTTACATCTAATCATATTAGCTCGAATTAGCTTTAAATTCAGTAGTCCTAGTTCAATAGCGTTAGGTAGGTGGCCAGCTAGTTGTAAATCAGAAAAATTAAAAGCACTGTTGGAGTTCTACCTGCTTAGTTTAGGTCGCTTCTTCTTCCTTAATGTCAACAATTGAGTCCAATAAAATTGTAATTCAGAGCAGGGCGAGTGTTTATGTATTGATCTGAAAATATGATAGTTGTAACTCATGTCTAAACGTGTACATATTATTCGTGTGTTATCATACTGTAATTTAAAAATGCTGGGCGAGAACTTGATTTGTCAAATGTTTGTTGAACTTAGTTTATTTGCTTCACAAACTTGGGCCTAAGCTGGCCCTGTCGCACCAATACTGCCTTGTAAATACACAGGCCCGCCTTAAGCCATTCAATTCCGCTGGACTGAGGGCACGCGCAGACCTGGCCCAGGTCCTTGTTTAAGTGAAGTCCAACATTCAAAAATCCCACCTCACCTATTTAAACTGGGAGTGGGGGCTTGAGCTTCTTTTGGAATACTTTCAAATAATAATGGGCTTGCTAACCAATTAACTAGGATTTAGAGACGGTGCTTAATAGCAAATCATAGTTCTTCTTTAGATTGGCCTTTAAACTAAAACAAGATGAGCCTCGCTAAACAAAACAAACAAATGGCGGGGCCCTCGATAAATGCTTATGTTAAAAATACTTAGACTTCGGGATGTGCCGTTTAGCGAATTTCACGGCCTTTCCCAAAGATAATAACACGTTAGTCGCTTTAGGCGCGTTTATAATAATACTACTTTCCTAAACTCGGGTGCACATTATGTGACCCAAATCCAAATCCCAACGGAGTCGAAATGTGTTGACAACCACGGGTGCACTGGTGTGACGTGGTTCGAGATACATTTTCACGACGTTGCAATTCTTATTGAAATAACAATAAAAGCAGTTTACTAATAAAGGGCACCTAAGTTAGAACATGTTTTGGAATCAGATAAAATCAAATATGACAATTAAGCGACCGTGCTAGAACCACGGAACCCGGGAATGCCTAACACCTTCTCCCGGGTTAACAGAATTCCTTACCTGGATTTCTGGTTCGCGGACTGATAACAGAGTCATAATTTCCTCGGGTCGGGATTCAACTGGTGACTTGGGACACCCTTAATCTCCCAAGTGGCGACTCTGAAATCTTAATAATAAATCCCGTTCCGATTGTCCTTTAAGTGGAAAAACTCCTTTATGCCCTGTCGGGTGTAGGTAAAAAGGAGGTGTGACAATGACAATGATACACAAGGATGGCCATATCTAACACATCATGAATGACAATAACAGAAAGCAACTCTGCTTAATGGCTCCTACAATACTCTTGTACTATGCTTAGTAGAAACGGAAAATTAGAAATTCACAAAGATAACTAAAAATGATACTAAATCTAAGCAATAAAAGGTAAAATTTTCTGTTACCTGTCCAGATCAAGGATAGGATTATACACAAGTGTTTCCCAAGTTGCCAGAAAAGAATGCCACACTGGATTGTAGTAAAGTGACTCAGCGGACCAAAACATCGTTGTATATATTTCTAAGAAGATGAAAAGTATCCATGCGCCAATCTCGACCAAAACGAACCGCCCTAACACCACCATGACAAGTGAGAAAACCACCAGCCAATTAAATAGTCGCTGATTGTATTCCTTAATGAATAATGATTTTGACTTCCTCAACATCTGCATTATTATAAGATATAGACAATTATACTGCTGAGAGTAGGTTACATTAAACACAACTATTAAAGATGGTAAAAAAAAGTTCCAATGATGAAGTTAGAGGAAAAGGGTAGTGATCACGCCCAACTATGCCTTATATAAAAAAAGACTTTGCGGACGTTGCAAATATAACCCGAGTATTACGCCCAGGGTCGAATCCACAGAGAGTTAACCTATCAACTGCTATCTTCAGACCCACTAAGTCTTCAGAACCAGCTTCCCAAATATTCAAATCTCAGTTGAGTGTTCTTTAACAACTAGCTTGCAAATAACTAAATGGCTGTAACTACGTAAAAAATAAAGGTTGTAAACAATTATGAGAAAAAGCTAAGGCAATGATTTCCCCTATTGATGGAATCCCTTCTGTTTATGCTCATACAAATTTACCCACACATCTCTATCAATCATGAACACTAATCTTACCGTAAATCTCTCCCGAGTAATCACAGTAATTTACTATTGCACTCTCCCGAGATACACTAGCTTACTTTATTTAGCACAATTCAATTTAGATTGCACCCAAGGCTTCGTTATTCCTAATCCCGCCTTTAAACCCGCAATTATAGATTCCTCTAATAATCTAGGAGTGGTGTTGTTCAACAATACCCTAAATATGCACTCTTTTTCAAGTTATGCACACTAAATAGGCACAGCTAATTGAGGATCCTGTCAATTAACTACAACGAACACGAAGTTGAACAAATAAAGATTAAACTAGCAATTTGTATTCACATAAACAAGAAGTTCATCACCCAATAGGTTCCATCAACACCTTAGACAAGGAATTTAGCTACTCATGACTATGGGAAAATAAACTAAGCTTGAATTCATCATAAAATCAAAAGAAAAGAGGAAGGATGTTTAGAGTACTTTCTCCCAATTGTTTTCCTTGCTAAGAAACCTAAAAAATCAATACATGCCTCTCTTGGGCGAAGTCTAATGTTTTAAATAGGGTTTAGGTCTAAAAATCCCGTAATTGACACTTTGGTCCCAGAAGTTTCTGCGCCTGCCGGGGTTCTGCCGCGGTCGCGGTAGAACCGCGGCCAAACACCCTCGCGGAATCTCTGAACTTCTGCAGCTGCTTCCCACCGCGGTTCTGCCGTGGTTGCGGTGGAACCGCGGTGGATCCAGTTCTCTGAATCTTCGGCCTGTTTTTGCACGGGTCACTTAGGAAATTTCACAGTTGGCCTCTTTTTCATCACTTTTGACTCCAAAACTGCTCCTTAGCCGTCTTTATACATATATCACCTACAAATCATAAAAAGCACTAATAAGAGCATTTTGTCATCACTTTTAGCATTAAAGCTACACAAGAAAGTGATTATTTAAGGTGTGATTATAGTCAAATTCACCTATTATCAACACCCCACACTTAAATCTTTGCTCGTCCTCGAGCAACTAAACCACACTTCTAGGCCTAACTGCTCAATGCATTGCCCCAATTTATGTCACACCTGCTATTATCAATGATCGACCCAAGCAGTGCACAATCGTATCTCAAATGCAGACTCTCATACCAGACACACTTGTGCTCACTCTAATTACTCTAACAGAAGTGAAGACTCACTTTTTCTTCCTGAGTCACATGCCCTCACATAAACAAAATCTGAGAGAAGTTCCACACACATAAAATCAACAATAAGGAACCAATATATGGAAAAATTCACTCACTCTCAGCAAAGAGCATTCACATGCCAACAGACACACCATAAGCTTGCCCCTAGTGTAATACTCCACTAATCGAGCCATTTCAGGTCCAAGATCAAAGGTCTTTATAGGTTGTAATGTAGGCTAAGGGACGGGTAGGATATTTGATATCAGTGACTAACCTCCCTAAGCACTTTTAATACACACTTCTTTTTTATTTTTTATATTTACCTTTATGCTCAAACCAATCATTACTCCACATTTTGTTCACTTTGTTGACCCCACTTTTCGTTTTAGGTCCAACTGGCTGCTTCTTCTCTTTTTTTTTTCTCTTTTTTTTTTCTTTTTTTTATATGATTTGTACACTGCCAGTTCACCAACCAGAACCTTCATTCTTGATTCCCCTTTTTTCACTAACTCTCTCCCACCCCACACTTTGACTTTTGTATATTCTTTAGTGATTCAAGTGCTTCATAGGAGGTAACGGTTCAATAACAATTACGCTTATTCAAACGCAACGATTTAGATCATTATAGGGTTATTCAAAGAAATAGGCTGTCAGCTCAAAGGGTTACTTATGGTTATTCACAGGTGGATCTCAAGTATAAAGGGTTGCACAAAGAAATGCCTCAATCATCTCTAAAACCAAAACGACTTCTATTTCGTTTTGCAAACACACAGGGCAAGTTCTAGGTATATATGCAAGCATAGAATGCAAAGTAACAACTCACACACACTTAGCATTGTAAACTCAGTTCCGAATCAATTTCATCAACACAAATCATACGAGGTGTGTCAAGCAAGACAAGAGGATGTGCAAAATTAACAGGCATGATTATTAGAGTCCACAAACAAGCTTAGGATCTACACCCTTAGTTCGTTTTCTTTGAAAAGTGTGCACATTTGGGGTTACATTCTGACCTTCACCCATTTAATCCTAAAACTATAAAAGAAAAATCTACCTAACCCGGCTTCAAGAAAAACCCTTTAAAAGAACCGTGGTCAAAAGAAAAACAAGGGGGAAGTACTACACTACCTAAAAGAAGAAAAAAAAAATAAAAAAAAATTCTACACAGGACTACTTCCCCTCAAGAGTACTTCCACAGTAGTCCGTCATCAGGAAGATCCTCTACTATAGTTTTTTTTTAATTTTTTTTTTATTTTTCTTATATATATATAGTATCTGACTTTGACCCTCAAGAGACTCCGTCAACAAGTGTCCGTCGTTGGGGTCCAAGTCAACTACTCTAATATATAACTTATCACATATGTACACCACATTACTGCTTACACCACAACAACAGCTTATATACAATTTAGATCACATTTAGAGACAAGTCTTCCCACCCCACACTTAAAATATGTGCTATGTCGGCCGATGTCATAGTCATATTACAGGGTGAAGAACAGAAGAAGTGAGGAAGACTTCCCTGAGACTCAATCCGTAGTCGGAGTGACGGGGTGCTGGGTCGAATGGCAGAGCCCCTCCCCAAATGCGCGGTAGCCAAAGCCATAAACGGCTCTCAGATCTAAGCCTGGCCTAATGTGACATGGCGTCCATCCGTGTG
>NW_017692696.1:0-5347 GCF_001879085.1 Nicotiana attenuata | reverse complement strand
GTACTGGCACGATATTGGCTAACCACGTTGGGTTTCCAGTACCCTGAGGACCTTGGCTTTGACTTGCTTGGTGACTTCCTCCTTGATTCTCAGACTCATATCCGGCTTGAACTTTCTGAGCTTCTGCTTTATCGGCGGACATGTCGGATCGGTTGGCAGTTTGTGAGCCACAATAGACGTGCTCAGGCCCGTCATGTCTTCATACGACCAGGCGAATATGTCCTCATATTCTCTTAGAAATTCCGTGTATTCCTTCTTTTCTGACGACGATAGGTGAATGCTGATTCGTGTTTCTTTGACATTCTCTTCATCCCCCAGATTAACAATTTCTGTCTCGTCCAGGTTGGACTTTGGTCTGTTTTCAAAATTCTCAACTTCCTTAACAATCTCCTTCGGTATGTCATCTTCCTTGAATCTATATCCGTTTGTTGCGTTGTCTCATTGCACGTCACAGTTATTGGTTCATCAAGATAAGTAATAGTAATGCTGTATAAGTAAAGTAATGAGAGAAAATAATAAGAGTGTTGATTTATGAGAAAAAAAGAAATCGAAATGCTTTGATAAATTTCATAACTGTTTTGAATATTGAAGATCTTATTGCGGAAATTTAAAATGCGAAAGGAAAGTTAACTAGTAAAGATAAAAGATAATGCATGATGCTCGTTCAGCCTTGCTACCCCGAGGCTCGCCGGGCTCTGGTGGTTCTGATGGTCCAGCTATTGAGGCATGCTCCTCTACTTACAGCCTGTATGGAAGGGCCTTCCTCCCCCTCCTCCTCGAAAATGACACAACAATCCATATCATTGTCTTCCAGGAACAAATTCCTCACTGCTGCCAGTGCTTCCTCTTCTTCTGACCCATAGATAACTTCGGCTGGTTGGAAAGTCTGTTCCAAGCGTGGTATTGGCTGCTCCAACGGATAGTAAGGACCGCGCCATGGTGGGACCAGTTGTTGAATTCCTCCCAGGTATACTAATATCCCAGACGGAAGGTGGTGCCATGCTTCTTGAGTTTTATGGGCTTAGCGATTCCTTGGAGGTTCTTGTCGAGCCCCTTGCCAGGTTCGTACCCACTCCAATTCAATATGCTCTCGATTTTGTTATCCCACCATTTGTCCTTGTCAACGGCGTTGACTCGCTTGATGTGGTGATAGGTCTCCCCACCTATCCTTCTTCTGCCTCCGACTGTCGGGATGGTCTGGCGACTGTATATAGGATTGCTACCGTTGCCGTGAATGATCACCTCTTGGTGATTCCACTCAAACTTCACTGCCTGATGTAGTGTTGATGCTACGGCCCCAGCGGCATGAATCCATGGTCGTCCCAACAACAGATTGTAAGATGCCGACACGTCTATTACTTGAAAATCAACATCAAACCAAGTAGGCCCCATTTGCAAACACAGGCTAATTTCTCCAATGGTGGACCTTTGGGAACCATCGAAAGCTTTGACATTGATGGCCCCGTCCTTGATCTCATGCAGTCCCTTTCCCAATGTTCTGAGCGTTACCAATGGACAAATGTTGAGGCTGGACCCTCCATCAATCAGGATTCTGGTGATAAAATAATCTTCGCATTGCACGGTGATGTGCAACGCCTTGTTGTGACTCAACCCCTCTGGTGGCAGCTCATCTTCATGAAAAGTGATTTTGTGACTTTCCAATACCTGCCCTACCATGTTTGCCATCTCTCCTACAATGATGTTGCTTGGTACATATGCCTCACTCAACACCCTTAACAGGGCATTCTTGTGTGCATCGGAATTCTGTAGCAAAGCCAGGATAGAAATTTGCGCCGGTGTTTTGTTCAGCTGATCAATGACCGAGTATTCTTTGGCTTGTATCTTTCTCCAGAGATCGTCGGGCTCGGTTTTAGTGATGGTTGGTTGACTAGAGGCCTGCTTGCTTGACTTAGCCAAATGTTCCGGGGTATAAACCCTACCGGTTCTCGTCATACCCTGTGCCGCAACAGCTTCCCCGAACTTGGCCTTCCCTTTTCTTCTTGCCTCGGCTGTGTAGTCCCAAGGTATGGCATTTGTATGGAATGGTGTTACGGCCGACATTACTACTGGAATTGGCGTGGCTATCTTTACCCCGAACGGAGCATGCACCTTAGGCGGTAAAACTGCAACTTCGAAGGGTGTAGGTGCATTTGCTGGTGACATAAATTCGACCTCAATCGGTGCTGGCGTCTTTGCAGAGGATGGTGCTTCAAACTCAAGTGGCATGGACATATTTACCTCGGCATCCCCAGAGGGCTGAATCTGGACTATAATCGGTTTAAGGGTGACTATTGGCTTCTTTGGATCGTTACCTTCTGTGATCAACCGATCGATCCCTTGGGGTCCTAATCATCCTCTATTTCAATCATGTGAACGCCTCCACCCTTGTGATCTGGCAGAGGGCTATTGCGGACATTCGGAGCAGGTTACTTTGCCACAATAATCTTGTTATCAGTCAAAGTTTGGATCTTATCATTCAGAGAGCGGCATTCATCAATGGTGTGTCCTTTCATGCCGGAATGGTATGCACAGGACTTATTTGGATTAACCCACTGAGAAGGGTTCTTAGGAGCAGCAGGGATAGGGGTGACGTAACCAGCAATTTTGAGTCTTTCATACAATTGGTCGATAGGTTCAGCAATATCCGTATACTGTTTTGGGGGCCCACTGTCAAAGTTTGGTCGAGGTCTAGGGAAGTTTTGGCGTGCAGGAGGGGATTGATAGTGGGATGGTTGAGTGTTGTAGGCTTGGTAAACATGTGCGGGTTGGGAATATTTGGGCGAAGTAGGCTGATATGTGGGATGTGGAGGTGATTGATAAGTGGGTGGTGGAGTTTGGTAAGAAGGTGAGGGTGCTTGGTAGTTTGGAGTAGGCTGATATGTGAGTGGAGGCATTGGGCAGGTTTGGTATTTGATGGGAGATTTGGTTCTCTGTGCCACCATTACGGCTCCTACGTCCCTCTTCTTGGACACACCCCCTGACGGTAAGGCCTTATTTGTAGCTTGCAAGGCCTCAAAGTTTGTAACTATACCGCTTTTGATGCCTTCTTCGATCCTTTCACCCAGTTTGATAGTGTCAGAAAATTTGTGGCCCTCGATCATCATCAGCCTTTCATAATACTGTGGGTCTTGAGCCCGGACGAAGAATTTATTCATTTGTTCTTCTTCTAAGGCAGGTTTAACCTTAGCAGCTTCGGACCTCCAGCGAGTAGCATACTCGCGAAACGTTTCGGTAGGTTTCTTCTTCAGATTCTGAATGTAGAACACATCCGGCGCATTTTCTGTGTTAAATCTGAACCTGTCCATGAAATCAGAGGCCATACCGACCCAACTTGACCATTTCTTAGGAACCTGGCTGATGTACCAGGATAGTGCATCTCCTTTTAGACTCCTCATGAATAGCTTCATGCGGATTCTCTCGTCTTTTCCTACCCCAACCAACTTGTCACAATACGTTCTCAAATGGACCCTCGGATCACCTGTTCCATCGAACATCTCGAACTTAGGAGGTTTGTACCCCTCGGGCAATTCGACATCGGGCTGTATGCAAAGATCTTCATAATTCAACCCTTCAATTCCCTTGTTTCCTTCAACACCCTGGATCCGGCTAGTCAATTTCTTAAGTTCTTCAGCCAGGTTCTTGATAGGCAAATCTTTATCATCAGACTCGGGTGTGTTTGAGATGGGTGGGGTGGAGTGCGACACAGTCTCCACGTAGATGGGGTGTTATGGTGGGTGTGGCAATGGTCATTTGCGGAGTTTTGTGGTTCTGGGATGAGCAGCGGGGTATTGGAAGTATGGTAGGTGCTGCAGTGGTGGTGAGGAGCGAGATGGTTTTGTTGCTTCTAGATGTTTTGTGGAGGTGTAGGGTTCTAAGCATTTGGGAAATTGATATCTGAGTAGTGTGGGAAAATGACAGATTCGCCAAATTTCGGACCTGATCAAGTTCTTCCTGAAATTCAGCAGCTTTTGTTCCAGTTGGGATGCATTTTCCTTGGGAGCCAAAGTACCATGACCGTGAGTGACCTCTACCCGTTCAGTTGAGTTCTCCTTTTGGCGTTGTTCAAATCTTCCATCTTCCCTTTGTTCTTGCGTTTGACGGGACTGAGAGGAGGAGTGGGTGGAGGGCCCCTGGATCTTGTGAAATAGGATGATGTTGCCAGAGTTCACGAACTAACCTTTGGGGAGGAGAATAAATAAACAAAAGTAAAAACAAAAAAGGTAACAAGTCAGTGAGGGTTCGTGAAAAAAATGTTGCAATATTTAAACACATAATGCGGGAATGTAAATCATGTCCTAATTTGGGTAGGCCTAACGACAAATTGATTTGGAGAACTTGGAATGCTAAATGCCTCATTTTATTGATAAAAGATAGACGAATCCCGAATTGACACTAATTAACAGGAAAATAAAGTCACTAATGGGCATTGGCCTTATTACATTTTAAATAATGAAAAGATAAAGTCCTATCTACTTGGTCCCTGAAGGACCCTCCCCAGACTTGGCATCCTTGGCTCTGTCGAACAACTTCCCCAGCTCGCGAAGTCCCAGCAATAGGTAGGCCCTGGCTAGATGTCTGCCTTCGTTCCCCTCAGCATTCTAACAGTCTTCGACCCTTTTGAGGAACCTTCTTTCCAGCTCCACTATGCCTTGCTCCAAATATCCCAGTCGCTTGTTGGCACTGACAGCCATATCCTTCCATTCCTCAATTAGTTTTTGATTGGCTTCTTGTATCTCACGGTGCTCACTTTCGTACTCCCAGATTCTCTTGCGTAGTTGATTGTATTTGACCTGTGCCTCGGCCTTTTCATCTATGATCTTGTGACCCCAAACAAACCTAGGTTGACTCAGACCAATGTGATTATCCTCCAACCAGCCGGAATAGTACGGAGTACAACCGGCGTGGTATCTATCTGGTTCGATGGTATCCTTCCCCATGACGATCTTGCAGTGCCACATATGCTGAGCTTGGCACTTGTAAGGACTATCATCAGCCTGGAAGTCAGCCCGAAAATGGCTCATCTTGTTGACCCTGGGTACAACCTGCTTCCTACCGGCTTGCCTCATAACTCGGAGAGGGACGTAAGGGTACGTTCCTCTCAGACCGATCAATATCAGAAAAGGTGCGTCCCGGGATCGGGCGATGAATTCTTCGGTCGGAAACCATTCGAACATCCATTGTACTTGCTCCTCGGTCAAATTATCAAATAGCTCGAACCATCCTTTGGCATCCTCCGGCTGAGCAAACATATCAGGGATAAAATTCATTCACTTCGGGTGATGGAAAGCAATATGATTGTCCCAGTCCTTTCGTTGAATGCCTTGTCGGTAATTCACCCTTTTTGTAG
>NW_017692695.1:0-5347 GCF_001879085.1 Nicotiana attenuata | reverse complement strand
TTGCATGTTATATTATAAAGATGATACAGGTTTGGACAGTTGTAAATTTTGCGGAAAGCCTCGTTTCAAGAGGCTTTCCAGTGGGAATATGGTCGCTATCAAGTTGATGCATTATTTACCTCTTATACCTAGGTTAAAGAGGTTATATGCGTCGATGAGTTCTGCTCCTCATATGAGATGGCACTTTGAAAATAGAAGACCACCTGGTGTTATGTGTCATCCTTCAGATGGAGAAGCTTGGAAGCACTTTGATAGGACATATCCAGATTTTGCTAGTGAACCAAGGAATGTTCGATTAGGTCTGTGTGCGGATGGCTTCACGCCTTTTTCTGTATCTACCACACCATATTCATGTTGGCCTATCTTTCACACATCTTATAATCTACCACCCAAGTTGTGCATGACTAGTCCATACATATTCTTAAATTGTATTATCCCCGGTCCACGTAATCCGAAAAGTTTGATTGATGTATATTTGCAACCTTTGATTGATGAGCTAAAACAATTATGGTACGATGGTGTTGAAACATATGACATATCAACCAAGCATAATTTCATTTTGCGTGCTAATTTAATGTGGACAATTAATTATTTTCCTGCGTATGGAATGTTGTCTGGGTGGATGACTGCTGGTAAGCTAGCTTGTCCTTACTGCATGGAAAATAGTAAAGCGTTCACTTTGAAATATGGCCGAAAGCAATCATGGTTTGATTGTCATCGTCAATTCTTGCCTCCTGATCATGAGTTTAGAAGGATGAAAAATGCATTTAAAAGGAATGAATTCGAATGTGATTTCCCACCACTGATACTTTCAGGTGAGGAAATTTGGGAGAGGGTCCAGAACTTCAGTAAAGTTACTGAAGTTCCACCTTATAAACTCCCCGGATACGGTGTTACTCATAATTGGATGAAACAGAGTATATTTTGGGAGTTGCCGTATTGGAAGGATAATCTTCTCCGTCACAACCTTGATGTCATGCATATTGAGAAGAACTATTTTGACAATTTGTTCAACACAGTGATGGATGTTAAAGGTAAGACAAAGGATAATGCGAAGGCTAGAATGGACTTACAAGAATATTGCAGGCGGCCTGAATTATACTTGCAGACAGCAAACAATGGTAAGGTGTTCAAGCCCAAAGCAAGTTACACATTCACTTTGGAGGAAAGACGGTAGATTTGTGATTGGGTAACGAAGTTGAAGATGCCTGAGGGTTATGCGTCGAATTTTGGGAAAAAAGTTGATATGGAGGTAGGGAAGTTGAGCCATTTGAAAAGTCATGATTGTCATGTTTTCATGGAGACCTTAGTGCCTATTGCATTTTCTGGTTTGCCTGAACGAATCTGGAAACCCATCACAGAGATTAGTTTGTTTTTCAAAGACTTGTGTTCTTCCACATTAAGGGAAGAAAACCTACAACGGATGGATCAAAACATTCGTGTAACTTCTACTAAGATGGAAAAGATATTTCTATGTGGGTTTTTTGATGTGATGGACCACCTTCCAATCCACCTTGTACACGAGGCACGACTTGGAGGGCCTATTCAATGCAGATGGATGTATCCCTTTGAGAGGTAATATTTTAGGTTTGATGTAATTTTTTGTTTTAATTTAAACAAATTTTCTTCGCTAACCTGAAATTATGTAGGACAATTGGCAAATGCAAACAATTTGTTAAGCAGAGGAATAGGATTGAAGGATCTATATGCGAAGCTTATCTTGCGAAGTAAACTGCCCATTTTTGTTCTTATTATTTTGAGAGTAATGTGGCATGTGCTAGGAATAGGCCCAACAGGCACACGGTCGACCTTAGGAATGATCCATTATATCCGCCTATGTCCATATTCAATCAACCAGGCCGATGTTCAAGGATGTTACAAAGAGAAGTTTGAGTGATATGGAGTACAAGTCAGCTACACTTCACGTGTTGCGAAATTGTCCTGAAGTTGTACCATATCTCAAGGAAGTATTGATTTAGTAGTTATCAAAATCTAAAAATTACTGTGATTACATCTCAATGCAACTACTTGTCACGACCCCAATCCCGGTCGTGATGGCGCCCAACTCTAATGCTAGGCAAGCTCGACCAATTTAAATACTCTCAACCCAAATACGCAATCCGTTAATAAATAATACGATTAAAAATAGAAAATATCAAGTTTCCAATCCGGAACTAGATAAAATAGTACGAAAAAATAATAACGAATATACCAGATATTCCCCCAATAGATCTGGAGTCACGAGTCTAGAGCCTCTAAATGTAACAGAGTGATATATTCATAGTAATAAAGAAAGTCTAGGATAGGAAAAGACAAATGCAATAAAGGGGAGAAGTCGGGTCCTGCGGACGTCAGACAGCTACCTCAACAACTCCTAAACCGAAATCCAAGAAGACAGCAAACAGCTCCACTAAGTCTCCAGAGCACCTGAATCTGCACACATGGTGCAGGGAGTGAAGTGAGTACTTCCAACTCAGTGAGTAATAAACATATATAATGGCTGAAAGTAAGATATCCCGAAATATTACAATATAAAGCTATAATCAACGATTCAGCACGTTAAACGATGAAACAACAACAAGCAATGACAATTAGGGCCAACAGATATAAAATGCATGAATGCAATGCAATGCACATGACCGCTGCGGCGCGCAGCCCGATCCATTTGGGTACCCGCGCTCACTGTGGGGGTTCAGACTCCGGAGGGGCTCCTACAGCCCAAGCGCAATATCATCGTAGCATTCGCTGCGGCGTGCAGCCCGATCCATACTCAGTCCAGATATATATATGCATGCAAGCCACTCGGGCACAGTCAAAGTGTTCATCTTTTAGTTTCAATTATTAGGAATTATAGAGCTAAGTGTGTAACCTTTATTTATTTACAAACATTTCAAGGCAGTGTCTAACTCAGGACTGATATCATGAAATATGCTAAGTATCATGGGAACAGTGATAAGGATCCCTGAAGGATGCAAATGATAGGCACAAGGCCCCAAACATATTCATAAAACCCAAGTAAGATGATTACTACCAATTTCTAGTCAAGAACACAGTACGAACATCAATCGGAACGGACTAGGTCAAATCCCCAGTCACAATCGACCCCGCACTCGTCATAGAGTACGTGTCTCGCCTCAATATAGCGTCACAATGTGATATACCGAGGTTTCAAACCCTCAGGTCATCATCTACATCTATTACTCACCTCAAGCCGGCCACAAATCTAGCTCGCTATGCCTTTGCCTTTTGAATCAACCTCTTCGCACGCCGAATCTGATTAAAATCACAACGAATACGTTACAATAGGCTAAAGAAACATAACCAAATCGAAAAGACTCGAAAAACATCAAAATTCACGAAGTTGGCAAAACCCGAGCCTCGGTCCCACTTCTCGAAAAATTACAAAATTTACATTACCGGATTCCTCGTCTCGCCACGAGTCCGTACATATAAAATTTACCAAAATCGGAGCTTGTTTGACCCTCCAAATTCCATTTTTACATCACAGCTTTCCAAGCCCTAGCTTGACCCGTTTTTGATGAAATTCTACTGATCTCTATGATAAATTTACCATAAACTCGAGTAATTAAGCCAAGGAACTTACCTCCACTCGATTCTCAGTCAAAACCCTCGAAAATCCTCGCCCAAAGCTCCCCAAGTCGCTTAAAAATGGTGGAAACTACCCCTTGCTCGCGGATGAAATTTAACATTTAAAACCCTTCTGTTACCAGCGATTTTCGCTTCTGCGGTCCCGCTACCGCTTATGCGGGACCGCTTCTGCGGCCAAAAATCCGCTTAAGCGGTTTTCACTTAAAAACCGCCTCTTCGCTTATGCGGTTCAACCACCGCTTCTGCGGTTCTCTCAAAATCGCTTCTGCGGTAAACTATCCGCTTATGCGGACCCGCTGAAGCGACCAACTTCCGCTTATGCGGAATTACGCTAGTCCATGACTGACCGCTTCTGCGGCCCCTCACCCGCTTCTGCGGTCCATTTCCGCATAAGCGGAAATACCAGATGACAGCAGCAACAGACCTGAAGCAACTTTAAAAACTCTCATTTAATCACTCGAATTCACCCCTAGGCCCCCGGGACCTCAACCAAAAACACCAACACATCCTAAAACCTCATTCCAACTTGCATCCTCAAAACACATCAAACAACGCTAAAACCATCAAATCACATCGAATTCAAGCCTAAGTTTCTTAAGAACTTCCGAATTACGCATTCGATCAAAAACCCGACCAAACACCTCCGAATGACCTGAAATTTTGCACACATATCCAAAACCACCTAACGGAGCTACTGCAACTCTCGGAATTCCATTCCGACCCTCGGATCAAAATCTCACCTATCCACCGAAATTCGCCAAAATGCCAACTTTGCCAATTCAAGCCTAATTCTACTCCGGACCTCCAAAATCACTTCCGATCGCACTCCTAAGTCACAAATCACCTCCCGAAGCTAACCGAATCACCGGAATTCACATCCGAGCTTTCTAAATAATAAGTCAACGTTCGGTTGACTTTTCCAAACCAAACCTTCCTTAAAGAGACTAAGTGTCTCATTTTCCTATTCAAACCACTTCAATTCAACTCTAACTCACCCGTTGCTGATAATAAAACATGAAGGAGCAATAAATGGGGGAAACGGGGCTGTAATACATGAGACGACGGGTTGGGTCGTCACAAAAAATAAAAAAATTATTTCTTTTTTCTTCTTGAAGAATATTTGTTTAAAGAGTCAATTTGCATAAATGGACATCAAACAAATAACAAAACTTTGGCTATACAATTGCTATCATTAATTTCAATTTAGCACATTCAAGGAATTGAAG
Source organism: Nicotiana attenuata (assembly GCF_001879085.1). NCBI lineage: Eukaryota > Viridiplantae > Streptophyta > Magnoliopsida > Solanales > Solanaceae > Nicotiana > Nicotiana attenuata. The sequence goes on along the minus strand of NW_017692695.1, from coordinate 512 downwards.
GGTATAAGTTGAAACCCCTTCATTTAGCTGTAGTCAAGCCAATATTGCAAGGATATAATATTTTTTTGGTTGAAGAATATTAGTTTTGAATCATTAGATTATGTGAAAGCTTCTTTTTTTCAAACTTAAGAGATAAACTAGTGTCTAATTGATAGTTTCTATAGCGTCTTTTAAGTGTAACAAAGAGTATATATAAAGAAAAAATTGGTATGAAGTGAAATATTTTTTTTAAATGTAAAAAAATTATTTCGAAAAAACTCTTTACTTTTTTTTAATTCAACGATAATAAAAAGATAAGATATTTTTGAACATTAGTAGAAAGTTTTAAAATTATTTTAATAGTAGTTATATCATGGATAAACTCAAAAAAATCGAAATCTTATGGAATATTTACATAATATCCGGCCATATTTTTTATTTACTTTTTATACCTAATATAAATAGATGATATACCGATAACACACGATTATACACATATTATATATAAATTACACATCATTCAATTTTTTAAT
>NW_017692694.1:0-5349 GCF_001879085.1 Nicotiana attenuata | reverse complement strand
TATACATATGTATTTACGCATTTTCATGTCAGTAGCCTTAGAGGTACCCAGATGTTTACAGGTTGTTATTCTCTATCCCTGCTTACATTACTGTTCGTACTTATGGTTCCCTGCCTTACATACTCAGTACTTTATTCGTACTGACGTCCTTTTATTTGTGGACGCTGCATGTCGTGCTGCAGGTCCTGATAGACAGGCAGGCGCAGCTCCCCCACCATAGTAGGCTGTCCAGTTCAGCGGTGATTGGCGAGATCCCTTCTTCGGACTTGCCTTGGTCTTGGTATGCATTTTTGTTATAGATATTATGGGTATGTCGGGGCCCTGTTCCGGCTATGTTGCAACACTTATGTTCCTTTAGAGGCTCATAGACAGGTGTCGACTCATGTATAGTTTGGTAGGCCTTGTCGGCTGGTTTTTGTTGTATAGTCTCTCATGGTAGTGTGGTAGCTCGTACCTTATATATAGTTTCTTGATTGTCTAGTCATCCCATGTTATGTATGTTCATGCCATCATATTTTATTGTTGGTTGTCCATGACCCATGTCTACCATTTATATTGATTTCGTCAGCCCTAAAAGATAATAAAGAAGGTTAGATAAAATGTATGTTGGTACTCGGTAAGTATGGCCGGGTGCTAGTCATGGCCCTCCGTTTGGGTCGTGACAAACTTCGTTTTGGCTTGAGAGTTGTTACTCGTGAGCTCGGGATTGCCTTATTGAGGGCTTACGACTTTGGAGATTCCGAACCTGAGGTCGTGCGTATGCCGAGTTCTTCGGCGCCAGTCTCCAAGTATTCGGGATGCTTTCGTTTTTGGAGATAGTTGATGATTTTCGTGCTACCTCGTTGAGGACTTACTAATTCGGAGTTTCGACCCTGAGGTCATGCGGGTGCCGAATTATTGATCGCAGTCTTTAAGTATTCGGGACGTATTTTGATGGAGGAATCGTTTTGGCAAAAACGCTGAGTTTCCTTTGGAGCATGAGTCATGTTGGCAAAAAGCATCCCTTGATTATTTGGCACTAGTACATGTGCTCCCGCCATCGGGGCTTGACGGTGCGGTCACGGTTCATTCGACCGTTTGGTCTGGTACATCGTATTCCCATTGGGACCCTATTCGGCGTTCGTGGCTCTTCTGAGAGGATGATCTTCCGAAAGTATGTCCTTCGACATTCGTGGTTGACAGCAAAAGAAGCTTTGGAGACTTGTTGGATTCCCCTTAGGTAGCATATAGGTGTTGCCTCCTTAAAAACCCTGCCAGCAATACCCTTCCGGGGACAAAATCTGGTCGAAGGAAAAGAGTGCAACACTTACCCAGGGGCACTCGCGGAGTTTCAATCAGGCGTCCTAGCAATAATATCGTTTTAGCATCGATATGTTCTAGTTGCTCGGAAGCATTTCGTCCTACATGGTGCCGAGCTTATAAGATCATTTGCCGACTATTCCGAGGATGCAATATGGCCCTTCCCAGTTCTGCCCTAGTTTTCCTTCATTAGGATTTCGTGTGTTGAGAGTAACTTTCCTTAGGACCAAGTCTCCGACTCCGAAATACCGAAGGTTCGTTTGTCCATTATAATACCTTTCGATTCTCTGTTTCCGGGCGGCCATTCGAACCAGCGAAGTTCTCATTATTCATCCAGTAGTTCAAGGGCCATGGTCATGGCTTCGTTGTTCGAGCTCTCGATAGCGTGTTGGAATCTAGCGCTCGGCTCCCCGACCTCCACTGGTATCAATGCTTCAGCATCGTACACTAATGAGAAAGGCTTTTTCCCTGTGCTTGACTTGGAAGTTGTTCGGTATGCCCACAGTACTTCAGGCAACGTTTCTCTCCACTTCACTTTGGCGTTCTCCAGCTTCTTTTTTAAGTTTTGAATGATGGTTTTATTCGTGGATTCGGCTTGGCCGTTTGAACATGGGTGGTAAGGCGTTGACAGGATTCTCTTGATTTTGTGGTCTTCAAGGAACTGTGTCACCTTGCTCCCAATGAACTGCCTCCCGTTATCGCATGTTATCTCAAAGGGAGGATTCCGAATCGGCACATAATGTGATCCCATATGAAGGTGATGACTTCCTTCTCTCTTATTTTTCCGAAGACCTGCGCTTCCATCCATTTTGAGAAATAGTCGGTCATAAATAAGATGAATTTAGCTTTACCTGGTGCCGTTGGCAGGGGGACAACGATGTCCATCCCCCATTTCATGAATGGCCACGGTGATAAGACCGAGTGTAGTTGCTCACCGGGCTAGTGGATCATAGGAGCGAATCTCTGGCATTTGTCGCATTTTCGGACGAATTCTTTGGTGTCTTTTTCCAAGTTGTCCCAATAGTATCCTACTTTGATCACCTTTCGGACTAAGGAGTCGGCGCCGGAATGGTTCCCGCAAGTGCCCTCGTGAATTTCTCGGAGTACATAATCCGTGTCACCCTGCCCCAAACATATTGCTTGGGGGTCGTCGAAAGTTCTCCTATACAAAGTCTTGTTTTCGTCGAGCGAGAAACGGGCTGCCTTGGTTCGCAGGGCCCTTGATTCTTTTGGGTCCGCGGGCAGCTTCCCGTCCTTTAGATAATCAATATATTTATTCCTCCAATCCCATGTCAGGATGGTGGAGTTAATCTCAGCGTGACCCTCCTCGACCACCGATTTAGATAACTGAACAACAGCCCCGGGGAGTAGGTCTTCTTCTTCAACGGAAGATCCCAGATTTGCGAGGGCGTCGGCCTCGCTGTTCTGCTCTCGGGTTACGTCGACTAAGGTCCATTCTTTGAAGCGACGTAGTGCGACTTGGATTTTGTCCAGATACCTATGCATTCTATCTTCTAGAGCTTCGTAGCTCCCGTTTACCTGGCTTACTACCAGAAGTGAATTGCATCTTGCCTCGATAGTCTCGGCTCCCAAGCTTTTAGCCAGTTCTAAACCTGCAGTCATAGCCTCGTACTCGGCTTCGTTGTTAGTCAATTTTGCGGTCTATATAGATTGTCTGATCACGCCACCGACGGGTGGCCTCAGGACTTTACCAAGCCCGGAGCGCCTTATGTTTGTGGCGCCGTCTATGAACAGGGTCCATATCCCGGAGGACGTCCCTGATTTTAATAAAAGTTCCTTCTCTACCTCGAGTACGAGAGAGGGCAATAAATCGGCCACGAAGTCCGCCAGGATTTGGAACTTGATGGCCGTTCGAGGTTGATACTCGGCATCATACCCCTCGAGTTTGATGGCCCATTTGGCCAACCGGCCCGATAACTCGGGTTTATGCAATATGCTCCGGATGGGGTATGTTGACAGAACGCAGATACGATGACACTGAAAATACGGCTTCAGCTTTCACGAAGCGCTTATTAGAGCGAGAGCCAATTTTTCCAAATGGGGATACCTGGTTTCGACATCCCCTAGGGTCCGACTTACATAATAAACAGGGAATTGCATACCTTGCTCCTCTCGAACCAGTACGCCGCTTACCGCTATTTCAGACACGGTCAGGTAGAGATAGAGTGTTTCGTCCTCCTTTGGCGTATGCAGCAAGGGTGGGCTAGTCAGATATCGTTTTAGCTCCTTTAAAGCGTGTTGGCATTCTGGAGTCCATTCGAAGTTTTTCTTTCTTTTAAGCAAAGAGAAGAAATGATGGCTTTTGTCTGATGATCTTGATATAAATCTGCCCAGGGCTGCTATCCGCCCTGTTAGTCGTTGTACGGCCTTTACATTGTTTACCATCGTGATTTCTTCGATGGCCTTAATTTTGTCGGGGTTAATCTCGATCCCCCAGTTCGATACCATGAAGCCCAGGAATTTGCCTGAACCCACCCCAAAGGCGCATTTATCGGGGTTAAGCTTCATGTTGTAATTTCTGAGGATGTTGAAAGTTTCCTGCAAATGAGTCAAATGGTCCTCTGTGCGCAGGTACTTAACTATCATGCCATCAATGTATACTTCCATTGATTTCCTACTTGATGCTCGAAGATTTTATTAACTAGGCACCGGTATGTTGCTCCCGCGTTTTTTAGCCCGAAGGGCATTACGTTGTAACAATAGGTACCATATTTTGTGATGAACGAAGTTTTCTCCCTGTCCTCGGGGTTCATTTGGATTTGATTATACCACGAGTAGGAGTCGAAAAAGGTGACGGTCTCGTGGCCAGCTGTAGCGTCGATCAGACGATCGATGTTAGGCAGTGGGAAGGAATCTTTGGGAAACGCCTTATTCAGGTCTTTATAATCTACGCACATTCTTAGTTTGTTTCCCTTTTTAGGTACCACTACTACCTTGGCCAGCCATTCGGGGTATTTTACCTCTCTAAATGGATCCTATTTTAAGAAGTTTTGTCACCACTTCTCTAATAAAAGCATGTTTTACCTCAGACTGTGGTCTTCTCTTCTGCTTTACGGGTTTAAATTTGGGATCAACGCTCAGTCTGTGGGAGGTTATTTCTGGCGGAATTCCTGTCATATCTAAGTGGGACCAGGCGAAACAATCGATATTGTTAGTAAGAAATTGAATGAACCCTTTCCTGAGTTCGGGGGTTAGCTTCGTTCCCAAATATACCTTACAGTCTGGGAGGTGTTAGACCAAAACGGCCTGCTCCAATTCTTCGACCGTTAATTTAGTTGCGTCCGATTCTTCGGGTGCGACGAAGGTTCGAGGGGTGGAGTTGCCTTCTTCGTCGTCCTCGGGGCCTGTGTGTTCCTAGGCTCGTCCGAAATCGAGCCCGTGGGGGTCGGCACCTCGTGGCAAACCGCGAACATTTCCTTCGCCACTCGTTGTTCTCCATATATGGTCTTTACGCCGTCCTTTGTAGGAAATTTTATCATCTGGTGCAGGGTAGATGGTACTGCCCTCATGCTGTGTATCCAAGGCCTGCCGAGCAATGCGTTGTACCTCATGTCGCCATCGGTGACTTGGAATTTGGTGTTTTGAACTCCGCCGGACGTATCGATCGTGAGGGTGACCTCTCATTTCGTTACCTCACCGATCATGTTAAAGCCGTGGAGTATTCGAGAGATGGGAGTAACTCGATCGAGCAGCCCCAGTCGTCCTACCACTTCCGATCTGATTATATTGGTCGAACTGCCTGGGTCCACAAGCACACGTTTTATCTTAGTGTTGTTTGAAAGAAACGAGATTACCAATGCGTCATTGTGCGGTTCTATCATGGCCTCGAGATCCTCTTCACTGAATGCGAGGGTGTCTTCGGACACGCGGTTTCGGGTCGGCCCCTCTTCTGTGGTAAATGTTCTCGTCCGGTTGAACATGGGCCCTTGGGGGGTGTCGGTCCCTCCAATAATCATACGAACGTCGTGTTGAGAAATCTTTCCTTCCGCCAGGTTGAGTTTTGCGGTGGAGCACTGACATCTGGGACAG
>NW_017692693.1:0-5350 GCF_001879085.1 Nicotiana attenuata | reverse complement strand
AAGCATATCGAGTTTTTCTCACCCAACTGGTTTAGTAGTTTTCATTTAACATGCAACTCAAGCCATACCATTTTAATAAGAAAACCCTACTTTAAACATATATCTTTCGATATAAGGCTCGTCCGGAATAATCAAGTTTATGAATTTATAGGGGATAGCCCGGAATATAGAAATTAGGAATTTTGAGCCAACCGTACTTGAACTTACGAAAACATTTATGGAATTCGATTCTAAGAGAGAAAGTTTAGCCAACATACCTTGTTGAGCTTTCCTTAAGTTACAACAATGCTCCAATATTTCTAGTGATAATAATCTATAGGAAGATAGCAAAAATTGATTAATAATTAGAAAGACCCCCATGGTGCAACTCTCCTTGGGATTTCATCGAACACCTAACATGTGAAATAGACTTCAAGGCCCTATACTTGAAACCCCTTCTTTGCTCAACTAATTTCAACAAGAAACTACCCAAAATAGTTGAAAATTCCTCATACTACAACCTAGTGTACATGCATGGCTTATTTCTAACCCTACCATACATTTGAACTCTTAACCTCTTGCATTAAAGCTCTAGGAGTAGGACTTACCCGGATGGATGATAATCTAGTTGCTTGCTTCCTTGATTCTTGAAGATTTGAACAAGATTAGGTGATTATGAAGCTGGGCCCCTCCTTTCTCTCTCTATATACTCTTATCTCTCTCTAAAATCAGTAGAAAATGACCCCAAATGAAGCCCCTCAACCTATTTATTAAAATGGGGTCGGGTTATAAAAATAGGAAAAATAAACCTCCGAAACCGGGTCTGCGATCGCAGAATGGACCGTAAAACAAGAATGCATCGTGAAATAGGTGCCCAAAACTAGGCTACACTGGCCCAATCTGCGATAGATCTACGATAGCAGAGTAAAAAATGCGATATATTTGCGATCGCAGATTCGACACAGGATCGCATTTTTCCAGCCTTAGGTAATTTGATCATAACTTTGTGTAGGAATGTCCAAATCACGAACGGTTTGAATCGTTGGAAACTAGACTCGAAGACCTTTCATATGAAAGGTTTTTCATCACATAAAACCTTATATGTATTTAGATATGCGCATTTAAATTGTGGACTTGTGCAAACTCATTTGGAATTTTAGCCTATTATAAAATTTTCCAATTTGACTTGGACTTAGGCCTCCCATTAGGCCACGCATTACACATTAATAGACTTATACACCTATTTAACAAATCCAATTGATCACCACCATGTTAATAGCATATAAAATATTATAATTAGCCTACCTCGCACCACAAAATCCTAAATTACTTAGCGAAATTTTTCCGGGGAGTTACATTCTCCCCCCCTTAGGATCATTCGTCCTCGAATGAGGGGTAGAGTCTGCCCTAACTCTTAACATAGTATATCTCTTTTCTCACCTGCCTCAAGTCCCTAAATTTTGACTAACTCCAAATTTTCAGAAATTTTGGCATATTCTCCTTTGTAACTACGACTATCCACCTGCCAGAGGACCACCAAAACCATCCTAAAAATACATCCCTAACTCGATAAAGCACCACAATGTATTTACCAATAACACGAACCTCAGCATTACAAGCACGACATTATCATAAAGATACCTGAACATGAGCTGCACATTTCTAAATCATAATACCCCGAAGGCACCTTTCAAGTCAAAACCAATTGCTATACAGTCAAAAGTAAATACTTTATTTCCACAACACTCTCGGCCTTCAATGTGGCCTCTTATACTTACAGGCTTTGCCATAACATATTCACGGAAACAACCCCAACCTCCAAACTTATCTAACAAGGATGACAACTAGATACCTCACATAAGCTAACTATCCATTAACTTCACGTTCAATAATTTCCACTGGAATGATACACAAAGGATATCCAACTACCTTCTTAGACATAGACACGTGAAAACACAAAATATATGGGGAACAACAATGGGGAGACTTCATACTCCTAGTGCGCCCTAATGTGAAATAAACTTATTCAACCTTCATTATCAACTCACATAACATCTTCAAGGGAAAATATTGAGAATAACCTGTTCACCCTCCTGAATTCTAAATCTCTATACGAACACCCACGCTAAACCTTTGACGACCTTTTACAATTACTCTAAGATGTGCTATCATAAACTGACTATAAAATTACCTATCGAATATATGTGATCACATGGGGATGCTTCCTCTTTGACATGTTTGAACCTTCAATACCCAATAGATTTAATACAATGAGGAGCAACGGAATTCAAGATCAGGATGGAATTATTCAGGAATCCATTAATGTGCTGAGCAGAGTATTTCATGAGGTTATATGCTAAGAGGCACGAAGATTACTGCTAACAACATTGACAAGGTTAATCATTGTGATGACATCAATTATTAGACAAATGAGGCATAAGGGTAACTAGTATATTGGCAATAGAAATCATTAAGGAGGAATATTCAAGTACGTGACCAAGTCACCTCCTGGAGTGTAGGGAAAATCCATTTATCAAAAATGGGAATGCTCTGGCACCTTGAATGCGATATGGTTTCAAAATACATGAAGTTAAATTACACTCCTAACGTTAACTGATACAAGGAATCTATGCCACAAGCCCATGAGGATGAAAAAGTTGGACAATTATATTAGCATATTTCAAACAACTTAACCTTTCCCGATAATTGACCCCATATGAGATAACTAGGGATACGTCAACTTGTCTTCCCAATCGATATACTCGTGATATGTGCAAAAATTCGAAAGCATCTAATCTCAACCTTTCACGAGTGAAACCACATAGCTAGGACATCTTAATATTGGGATGAACTCATGTATCGGTTAGAGGGGTTCTAATGGTTAACATGATGCTCCGGGCAGAAAGTGAAATAAAACTCCTATCCACCTAGGCAGGTGGAATACCAGGGGTAGCAAAACTCCCCGCACATGATAAGGACCTAGTAAGTGATTCTAGAAGTCGGGTGTGTAAAGACAACTGAACCCAATGAGATAGTATAAAATAATCATAGAAGGTCCGCAGATGTTCATGATGAGTTCTCCATGGATTTTTACTTGAGAAGTACCCAAAGGTTAATGAAAGACAGGACAACATGAGAAGTAGGCATTGTGCTGTAATAACCCCTAAAGGTACATTTGGTCTTGACTGGGAGCCTATTAATGGTCCTTGTAAGAAAGGAAATGTTACAGTGACACAAACACATAGAAGGACACGTCCTCTCATGGTTATCGAACAAGTGTTGGGAACTAGCCCAATGAATTCATTGACTAAGGAACACAATTAACGCATGTGGTGGAGGTATAAATAGAAGATAAATGTTCGATACGAGCTGGACATGCTTCTGCTATATCAAATCCTAGACTGCAATACACAACCACATCACGGGCAACCACAATACTAGGAACAAAGTGAGCTTCATACTGAGGAATGATCTTAGTGGACATAAAAGTCATACTGAGATGGGCAAACAAAAGATCTTCCTATGACAGATTCGTAAAAATCTCAAATTTCTCAGAAATTCTCTACAGACAAGTGACCACTCCATTTGACGTGTAAACATATGCTAGGAGGTGGGACATGCTTTCACGTTACTAGAAAGTGAAAAGGATTCATGATGACATTCGCAAGAGGGTAGAGTTACTATTCAAATCATAGAAGCAATATACACCTAGTGAGAAAAAGAGTCACTCGAGGAGGATCACAACACTAGGATGCTTTACATGGAACTTGGCACCACATAGGTAAACTTTACGACGGTGCTTGTATAGGCACAATCAAGTAGATGTTGTCCATTTAAAGAAAAAGTTTCTGTAAGGAATTCATCGGGAACAGTCCCTTGTTGAGAATTTAGGAAAAGCAAGTGGGAAGTATCAATCCTAGAGTTATAACTCAATGCAAGGACATAATTATATAGCTTAATTCCACAAAAAAGGTTTAAATAAGAGAATTTGTGATAGAGTGGGTTTACGAATAATACGTCTCGTTCAAAGAGTAGGTGCATGCAATGTTTTGTTATTTAGATTCTTTTTAAGACCATATCTATGCAGGCTCCCAATACATGTGTACGTATATAATAAGGAAAAGTATGTGGCGTTCAGAATGATGTACTAATGGGTCACTTACTTGGTAACACTACATTGGCGGGGCAGTGCCTTAACTGATGCACCCTGACTCCACATCTGTAACATACATTGGTAACATTCTGATATACTGCATGATCTGGTGGTATAGTGACATAAATAGGAACAAGGGTACTCCCCTTAGCAACAAGTTCTACTAGTCCCTCCATGGCTCGATACATTCTCCTAACAACACTTGGGCAATCTCCCTCATATTCAATGGTGGGGTCATTCCCTCCTTAATGCTTCAAACTTGTGGATTATGGTATCGAGATTACTCATCTGAAGAATAAGAGATAGCAAGGAAATTAGCTCCCTATCTTGGGTTCTACCGCACGATCTGGAGCATCAAAGAAGGGTGAAATTCTTAAATGTCAGAATAGCCTCCAACTTTTAGATGTGGTCGACAACACACCGATAAGAAGGACTCTACTAGATACGGATCTGAGACGTCCTAGGACACTTTAAAACCTTAGGCTCTGATACCAAGTTTGTCACGCCCCAAAAACCGAGGAGCGCGACCGACGCTCAACCAAGTAAACCCGACTGAGCAAGCCTGTTAGGTTGCATTTCACCCAAACAAATTTATGAATAAAGAGGAGATGAACTCCATTAATCATGCTTTGTAAATATTTTATTAACAACTTCCATTTTATTTCCATCAGCAGTTTCAACATAATATCAAAAATATTACAATTTTTTTATAGTTATGATAATGAAACACATATTTTCCAAATACCAATACTTCTAATTAAATTTCCAGTACCAAACACCATCCAAAACCTGTCTACGGAGCCTCTAAATACAACTGAAGAGTAAATACGGAAATGCCTGATACAAGGCTCCGGCTATACCTCAAAATACAAAGATAAACAACGATAGAGGACCCCGAAATGAAGTGGGGCTCACTAAGTCAGCTGAAAGGATGATGCATCACTAGCTGCGACCAACACTAGCTCCTATGGAACCACCTACATCCATTTAAAGATGTAGCGCCCCCAGCAAAAGGGACGTTAGTGCCGTCGAATAACACTAGTATATATAGCTAAAAGTCCTCTTTCAAAATAGAATGTTCATATAAGCAGAGACAACATATAGAAATAGCAAGTCATAATCAACAATATCCAAATAACCAAGTGAAACATAACGATTTTCAGAGTAAGGAAATAGTATATATATATATATATATATATATATATATATATATATATA
>NW_017692692.1:0-5351 GCF_001879085.1 Nicotiana attenuata | reverse complement strand
GTTACCCTGGTCAAGAAGGTGATCATAGTTAACTAATTGGCAGCTTGGAATACTCAGCTATACCCAGAAGATCCTAAAAATTAAACTAATTAACAATCGTGCAATTACATCTAAGAATCAATAGACCAGTAATTAGGCAATTGAAGTTAAATCAGATTATCACATTAAACTAGACTAAAACAAAAACCAAAATCAAGACAGAATTAACAAAATTAATCAAAACCTAAACATCCTAAATCATTTAATCATGAAGGTAATCAATCAAGACGCAAAGTGACAACACTTAAATTAATCTAAAACCCTGTTCAAATAGCAGTTTGATTAACTACACAAAAGAAAAGATGAAATAGCAAGCCAAGTATATGAACACGAAATCAATGCAAAGAAAAGGAAAGAAGAGAAGAAAGAAAGAGACTAAAAGACACAAGAATAAACGAAAAAAAAAAGAACAAAAACAGAACTCACCAACTAGGCTCACGTCGAAGCTGATATTCTAATTCGACCCAAAGCACCATCGATCAGTCCTGACCAACGAGGAAATTCATAGTGATGACCTTGCACGCTCAGGTCCTGAATTTGGACTCTTAGATTCAATATTCGAGCCACTTGAAGAGGATTCGAGGGAATTGAAGTAGATTTCTGTAATGAGAGGGAGAAGGGGATTCAGGGGTGTTGATTTGGTGGGCAAAGGTGGTGGCGCCGCCGGCCACGGCGGGGAATTCAAAGGCGGTGCCCTAGGGTTTGGGATATTTGGGAATTTCCAGTGGGATTCGAGGGAAACAAATGGTAGCATGGGTATGAGGGAGATGAGAGGAAGCTATGGTGAATTTTTGGGGTGGTTTGGGGTTTCGCCGCCGGCGGAGGCGATTTCCGGCCGGTGGCGGAAGATGGAGGAGTTAGGGTTTTTGAGAGATGGGGCTTTGGGAGTGGGGGGGTGCCCTTCAGACAGTTATATACTTATGAACCCCCCACTTCTCGACCATTGGATCACGAAACATAGACGGTCCAGATTAAAGGGTAAAAACGACGTCATTTAGGCGTCTCCAGACCTGGACTGGGTTGAGGGGTTTTGGGCCTGGGTTGTGCGGATTTAAAGGGGTATCTATTGGGCCTGGTTTAATTAAATCTGAACAGCCCAAACTTCTATCTTTCAATTCAATTTTTCATTTTAATTAATTCCTAAAAATCCAAATTAGTTCCTAATATTCAAGTAAAATCTAAATTAACTCCTAATGCTCAACTAATCCTAGACTAATTAACACCAAATAAATTCAAAAGAAACACTACTAAATATCAAAAATCAAAATTAAAAATACGAATTGAACTATTTTATTTATTTTCTTTATTACTAATTAATCCTAAAATGCGAAATTAAACTCTAAGTACAAATGTCAAGTATTTTTGTATTTTTCACTAATTAAAATGCACAAACAAAAATGCAAACAATCAACGTAAAATGTCACAAAAATCCACAAAATTGCAAATAAGGAAAGAAATTATTTTGTTTTGAACTTATGGGAGTAATTCATATAGGGCAAAAATCACGTGCTCGCAGCTGCCCCTCTTTGTTCGGAAACACAAAGAGTTTTCGTGCAAAGATAAGTGAGCGGATACGAGCGATTTTTGCCCATTCGAATACTCCGTGTGAAGCATTTTGAAAACCGTCTGACCGAACCCTGCTTCAAAGGTTGCCTACATATCCTTGGCTATAAAGGAATCAGGTCAGTATAGTTCTGGAAGGTTTGGTAGCTGGGACTACCAGGAAGCTGTGGTTTCACTGTTGCTGCTGCTGCTGCTACTGCTTACTGAACCCCCTTATTACACCGTGTCAAAATAAAAAGAAGCTAGACTAAGCTATGATCTGTGAATTACAAAAGTCCTATCTATGTCTTCAAACTTGCTCTTGTGTTGCCTTGCAGCATTGTTGACTTGTATTCTTCCGGTGAAATTCCTTTGTTACCGACTTGATTTATAATCTGAGATGTTTTCCCTTTCTCCAGGGGGACGCCTGATTGCTGAACTCGAATTGTACTTTGAGATGCTTTCCCTTTCTCCAGGTGGACGCCTGACTGCTGAACCGTATTTTGAGATGTTGCCCCTTTCTCCAGGTGGACACCTGACTGCTGAACTTGAATTGTATTCCCTTGCTCTCCAGGCAGGCTCCTGACTGCTGAACTTGATATGTATTCCCGTGCTCTCCAGGTGGGCTCCTGACTGCTGAACTTGAATGTATTCCCATGCTCTCCAGGCGGGCTCCTGACTGCTAAACTTGAAATGTATTCCTCTGTTCTCCAGGGGGGCTCCTGACTTTAACAAAAATGGACAAAAACAAAGAAAATCTCTTGCCCCAGTTTGGTGACTGGGCGTCATATTACCAGATATTAACAAGAATTGGAAAACTGAAACATGAATTGTAATACCTCTGTTCTCCAGGCGGGCCCCTGATTGCTGAAACTTGAAATGTATGCCTCTGTTCTCCAGGCGGGCTCCTGATTGCTGAAGCTTGAAATGTGTTCCCTTGTTCTCCATGCGGGCTCCTGATTGCTGAACTTGAAAAGCATTCCCTTGTTCTCCAGGTGGGCTCCTGACTGCTGAAACTTGAAAAGTATTCCCTTTCTCCAGGTGGGCTCCTGATTGCTGAAGCTTGAAGAGTATTCCCTTGTTCTCCAGGTGGGCTCCTGACTGCTGCAAAACAAACAAAGAAAATTTCTGCCCCAGTTTGGTAACTGGGTACAGCATGTTATCAAATATTAAAAATTAAAAGCTAAAATTGAATTGCACTTCCCTTGTTCTCTAGGTGGGCTCCTGACTGCTGAAACTTGAAAAGTATTCCCTTGTTCTCCAGGTGGGCTCCTGACTGCAACAAAATAAAATAAAAAACAAAGAAAACTTTCTTTCCCAGCTTGGTAGCTGGGTACACGGGTAAGTGTTAAACTGAATTATTCTACCAACTATTATAAGAATTTGAAAGCTAAGTCCTATTATCCAGGGATGTCCTGACAATTTCTAATAATTATGAACCTAAGTTATATCCCCTAGAGGTATTACCCCCACTACATTTGTTGTCTAAAAGGTCTTAAACTACTCTTCATTATCCAGGTGGGTCCTGACAACTTCTAGTTAAAAGATAGTTTTAACCTAAGTTATATCTACTGAAGGTACGACTCCAACTATATCTTGTTATCTAAACAAACTTTAAAGCTATGTCCCATTATCCAGGAGGGTCTTGAAAACTCCTAATTGAATCTTATCTTAAACGTGCAAACTTTGAAACCAACTTATACTCCTATTTATGCTAAATTATGCTACTCATGATTGTTTTGAAATTTAAACTAAGTCCCATTTTCCAGGAGGGTCCTGAGAGTTTCCAGTCATACCTGTTTTGGTCCTTGCTTTTTCCCTAAGGAGGGTTTCTCCAAAACCAACGAAAACTTTCTGCCCCTGTTTCAATCAAAGAAAAATCTTGTCAGTTTAAAAATGTGGTGGTTGGTTTATGGCCTTGAACTTTGAGGGTGATTGCGCCTTTTCTTCCCATGATCGCTGATTCCATTTGAAGACCTTGCTTGTTTGGTGACTAACCACTTTCCTCTGTCATCTTTACCATTGAAAATACCTCTTCTCCATTCAGACCCAACACCCTCTATCTGTTGCATTACTCATGAACTAGCATCTACCCAACCTTTGTGTCTCGCATGAATCCCAAAGCACGTCCATTACCCCCCACTCTGTCTATACGTTGTTCTTTCTTGACTTAACCACTGGCTTCGGCCTCGAGGTCTGTTGCTCCTTCATTTTGGTTTCCATTCGATGACCTTACTCATTCCTTGACTAACCACTTCCTTTGTAAGCCTTGACCCGAAAAACACCTCTTCTCGTTCAGGCCCACTACCCTTTATCTGTTGCACCGCTCGTACTGACATTTACCGAACTTTTGTGTTTGACCTGGACTCCCAAGCATATTAATTGTTACCAACTCAGAGCGCATGTTGTTCATTCCTGATTTGAATCAATGGCCTTGGCCTCGAGATCTATTGCTTCTTCACTTGTCATTCTCCAACAATAACTTAGATCTCTGCTTGGAATACCTCGCTTGTCACTGGTTCACCGATCTTCACACAGAAAATATCTTTGATCTATTCACCAAGCACCCTCCATCTTGTTTCATTGTTCATGAATTGATATGTACCAAATCCTCGTATTTTACACGAATCCCAAGGCATGTCGATTGTTATTAGCTCAATGCGCTTGTTGATTTTTCCTGACTTATGACATTTTGATGTGTTAGCCAGACCCCGTTTTGTGAAATTGGAAAGCTGGTGGACAATTTTGAAGTCATTTCTTACTTGTTCTGACCAGACATACTCAAGAAGAGGAAGTAAACAAAAGAACAGATTAGAGGACAATGGGAAGAGATGATTACTAACAAGAAAACTACAAAGTAGAAACCTATCGGATGTGGACACCGACTCTGATGACCTTGACATGCACCTGCAGCCTATTCTGTTTAGCAAATCTGATGTTCAGCTCTTGTTGTACCTTTTCGCCGTGAAACTGGGCTTCAATGCTCTGCTTGCCCGATCTGAATCACAATCCTTTTTCGACTTGTGGTGCCCGTGGGTTTTCACCATCAAGCCTCTCTCATTTTCGGTCGTTTTTTCAACTTACCATCGCCTTATGGTGCCCGTGAAGGTTTTCACCAATAAGACTCTCTCATTTTTTATTTCTCTCAGCTTTCGTCGCCTTGCGGTACCCGTGAGGGTTTTTCATTGATGGGGCTCTCTCGTGTTTCAATTTCCTTCGTTTGGACCGGAGTGTTGCCCCTGATATGATTCACCTCTGCTCGCTTGACTTGGCATCTCTCGAAGATTGATCAGAAGGTCTTCCTTTGGACCGTAATGTGTGCTTTTGGATAGGGTTAGAAAGAAAGGGTATTAAAGGCTCAAAACAATTTAACGTGGGTTCAAAATTACAGCTTCCGGAATCAAATCTCTTGCAACAACCACAACTTCTGCCCCAGTTTCTTCCTTGGGGACTTTGGACTTTTATTTCGGTGTGATTGAACCTCGGAGAGAGGCTGCCTACGTACCCTTTCGGGATCAAGTCAAACGTAGTTCAGGTCATAAAACTACGTTCGTTGTTGTGATCTTTCCTTTTCTTCCACTTTTCTTTTCTTTTCTTTTCTTTTCTTTCTTCCTTTTCTCTTTTTGTTGTTTTTTTTCTTTTTCTTTTTCTTTTTTTTTTCTTTTTCCTCTCTTTTCTCTTTTTTTCTTTTCTTCTTCCTTTTTTCCTTCTCTCTCTTTTCTCTTTCCTTTTCTCTTTTTCCTTTACTTATCTTTTACGCTGGTGTTTCT
>NW_017692691.1:0-5352 GCF_001879085.1 Nicotiana attenuata | reverse complement strand
AATGAAGAAAACGAGTTAGATAATACTTACCCTAGAAGTTTTGGTGAAGGATAGCTCTAAAAATCGCCTATGTGCTGTAGAGAAGATGAACTCGTGTGTTTTGGGTGAAAAATCCCGTTACTGGTCTGTTTTTAGGCTTTAAAAATAACTGGGCGAATTTGCCCTACGCGATCGCGGAAACAGGGATGCGATCGCGAAAGGTCCCACTGACTGGTCATCGCGATCGCGTGGATGGTAACACGAACGCGTAGAAGAAATACTGGGGGCCCAAAAGTTTGGTCTATGCGAACGCGAGTCTACTGGTGCGAACGCATTGAAGGAAATGCTGAAGCTATGCGATCGCGTGACCGAGTACGCGAACGCGGAAGAGGAAAAAGCCAAAGGAACGCGAACGCGGGCTGAAGATTGCGATCGCGAAGGAGGGAACAACTGAGCAAAAATTGCAGATTTTCTGCAACTTTCTCTAAGGCCAAAAACATCCCGAACCACCTCCGAATCACTCCCGAGCCCTCGGGGCTCCTAACCAAACACACACACTAACTCCACAACCTCATACGAACTTAACCGAGCGATCAAATTGCCAAAACAACATCCAAATCAATGAATCAACCCTCAAAATCATCATTTTTCATTCTAACTTCATAAACTTCAAATTTTAGATATTTAGGTCCGAAACACGTCAAATGACGTCCGATTTCAACCAAATTTCACAGGAAGCGCTTAAACCATATATAAGACTTGTACCGGGCGTCGGAACCAAAATACGAGCCCGATACCACAGCCTTTTAATCAATTTTCATTTCCATTTTCCTTAATAATTTCAGAAAAACAATTTCACAGAAAAATTCATTTCTCGGGCTCTAGACCTCGGAATTCGACTCCGGGCATATGCCCGAGTCCCATATTTTTCTACGGACCCTCCGGGACCGTCAAATCACGGGTCCGGGTTTGTTTACCAAAAATGTTGACCAAAGTCAACTTTAATCATTTTAAAGCCACATTTGAAATTTTTCACAAAATTTAACATATAATCTTTCCGGCTACGCGCCCGGACTGCGCACGCAAATTGAGGCAAGAAAAAATAAGGTTTTCAAGGCCTCGGAAGCACGGAATGAAAGAGAAAACAGGTGATGACCCTTTGGGTCGTCACATTCTCCACCTCTAAAACAACCGTTCGTCCTCGAACGGACAAAAGAAAGAAGTACCTGAGTCGGGAAATAGATGAGGATAACGGCTCTGCATATCAGACTCGGACTCCCAGGTCGATGCCTCAGGAGGCTGACCTCTCCATTGAACACGCACTGAGGGAAAACTCTTCGACCTCAACTGTCGAACATGCCAGTCTAGAATAGCTACCGGATCCTCCTCATAAGACGGATGTAATGCCTCCAAATCTTCAAAGCATGAACAATGGCTGCCAACTCTAGATCATGAACCGGATAATTCTTCTCGTGGATCTTCAACTGCCTCGAAGCATAGGCAATGACTTTGCCATCCTGCATCAATACTGCACCAAGCCCAATACGGGAAGCATCACAATAAACTGTGTAAGGCCCTGAACCTGTGGGCAAAACCAATACCGATGCCATAGTCAGAGCTGTCTTGAGCTTCTGAAAGCTCGCCTCACACTCATTCGACCATCTGAACTGGGCACCCTTCTGGGTCAATCTGGTCATAGGGGCTGCTATAGATAAAAAACCCTCCACGAACCGACGGTAGTAACCTGCTAACCCCAAGAAACTCCGAATCTCTGTAGCTGATGCTGGTCGAGGACAGTTCTTGACCGCCTCTATCTTCTTCGGGTCCACCTGAATACCCTCTGCCGATACAACGTGTCCCAGAAATGCTACTGAACTTAGCCAGAACTCACACTTGGAGAACTTGGCATATAACTGACTATCCCTCAGAGTCTGAAGAACCACCCTAAGGTGCTGCTCGTGCTCCTCCTGGCTGCGGGAGTACACCAAAATATCATCAATAAAGACTATCATGAACCTGTCCAAATATGGCCTGAACACTCGGTTCATCAACTCCATGAGTGCTGCTGGGGCATTGGTCAACCCAAACGACATGACCAGGAATTCATAATGCCCGTACTGAGTGCGGAATGCTGTCTTAGGGACATCGGATGCCCTAATCCTCAACTGATGGTAGCCGGATCTCAGGTCTATCTTTGAAAATACCCCTGCACCCTGAAGCTGGTCGAACAAATCATCAATCCTCGGCAGTAGATATTTGTTCTTAATCGTCACTTTATTCAATTGCCGGTAATCAATGCACATCCTCATCGAACCATCCTTTTTCTTCACAAATAACACCGGCGCACCCCAAGGCGAAACGCTGGATCTGATGAAACCCTTCTCAAGCAAATCCTGCAACTGATCCTTTAACTCTTTCAACTCTGGCAAGGCCATGCGATACGACGGAATGGAAATGGGCTGAGTGCCCGGAGCCAGGTCAATACAAAAATCAATATCCCTGTCGGGCGGCATACCCGGCAGGTCTGAAGGGAAAACCTCGGGGAACTCCCGACCAATAGGAACAGAATCAAAAGAAGGGACCTCTGCGCTGGAATCGCGAACATACGCCAGATAAGCTAAACACCCCTTCTCGACCATGTGTCGAGCCTTCACATATGAGATAACACTGCGAGTGGCATGACCTGGGGTCCCTCGCCACTCCAAACGGGGCAAATCTGGTAAAGCCAAGGTCACGGTCTTGGCGTGACAATCCAAGATAGCATGATATGGGGACAACCAATCCATCCCTAATATAACGTCGAAATCCACCATGTCTAAGAGCAATAAATCAACACGGGTCTCAAGACCCTCAAACACTACCACTCAGGAACGATGAACTCGGTCGACCACTATAGAATCACCCACTGGTGTAGATATATATACAGGAACACCCAAGGCATCACTAGGCATAACCAAGTAGGGTGCAAAATAGGACGACACATATGAATACGTAGACCCAGGGTCAAATAGCACTGAAGCATCCCTATCACAGACCAGAATAGTACCTGTAATGACTGCATCTGAAGACTCAGCCTCTGGCCTGGCTGGAAGAGCATAACACCGGGGCTGGGCCCCACCTCCCTGAACTATATCTCTGGGACGATCGGCTGCTGGCTGGCCTCTACCTCTGGCGGTCCGAGCTCCACCTCTATGGTCCCTACCTCCACCTCTATGGCCTTTACCCCCGCCTCTAGCTGGCTGGGCGGCCTGTGGATCACCTGATGCCTGAATCATAGGGCGAGGACCCTGCTGCTGAGAGCTGTCCGAAGCTCGAGGGCAAAACCTAGCAATGTGCCTCGTGTCGCCACACGTGTAACAAGCCCTCGACTGCTGAGAATAGTGGAGTGGTGGTGCGCTAATAGGTGCTGATGGTGAACTGAAAATCTGCTGGTCAGAAGACTGCGGCTGAGAGCCACGACCACCTGAAGTACCATGTGAGACCTGTAGGGATGACTGAAAGGGTCTTGGAAGATGGCCTCTACCATAAGAATCTCCACCTCCAGACGAGGTACCACTGAATCTACCTGCATGACGGGGCCTCTTATCTGACCCATGACCACCTCCCCGTGCAAGTGCCATCTCAACTCTGCGGGCCGCATTGGTCGCCTCCTGAAAAGAAATCTTACTACCAGCTCCCATAGCCATCTGGAGACGGATCGGCTGAATCAACCCATCAATAAACCTCCGCACCCTCTCTCTCTCGGTGGGGAGTATAACAATAGCATGGCGTGCTAGATCAATGAACCGAGTCTCATACTGAGTGACTGTCATAGAGCCCTGCTGGAGGCGCTCGAACTGCCTGCGAAGAGCCTCTCGGTGAGTAACTGGGAGAAACTTCTCCAAAAACAACTCTGCAAACTGTTCCCAAGTCAATGATGGCGACCCTACTGGTCTGGATAAACCGTAGTCTCTCCACCAAGTCTTGGCGGATCCTGCTAGTCGAAAAGTGGCAAAGTCGACCCCATTGGTCATTACAATACCCATAGTCCGAAGAACCTCATGGCAACTATATAAGAAATCCTGGGGGTCCTCTGAAGAAGCACCGCTGAATGTGGTGGTGAAGAGCTTGGTGAACCTATCCAATCACCACAAAGCATCTGCGGACATAGCCGCCCCATCGCCGGTCTGAGTCACAATGCCCGGCTGAACTGCCACAGCTAGCTGAGCCACTGGAACCTGAGTCTGGGGAGCTACCTGCTCCGGAGTACGTGTAGCAGGAGTCTGAACCCCTCCTCCAGCCTGAGAAGTGGCTGGTGCTACTAGAAGCAAACCCGCTCGAGAGACGCTCTCCATAAAGCCTACCAACCTGACCAAAGCGTCCTGAAGAACTGGGGTGGCTATAAACCCCTCTGGGACCTGAGCTGGGCCCACCGGAGTTGCTGGGGCTGGAACCTCATCATCATAATCAACATGAGGCTCCACCTCTGGGACTGCCGCTCGGGGCTGAGCTCTGCCCCTGCCTCGGCCTCTGGCACGGCCTCGGCCTCGCCCTCTGCCCCTCGTAGGAACTGCTGCTGGGGGCTCGGGCTGCTGCGCAGTAGAAGAGGAAGCACATGTTCTCGCCATCTCGAAAGAACAGAGTGGAAAGACAATCAGTATTTGAGGAACATAATCGCACGATAAGAAAGAACAAGAGTGAAGTTTTCCTAACTCTACAACCTCCGGGGGATAAATACAGACGTCTCCGTACCGATCCCTCAGACTCTACTAAGTTTGTCCGTGAGTAGCGAGACCTATGTAACCTAGTGCTCTGATACCAACTTGTCACGACCCGGATTTCCCACCATCGGGAGTCGTGATGGCGCCTACTGTCGGAGCTAGGCAAGCCAAGTATTAAAACATTTTCTGATAACATCACAACGATATAAAAAAATGAGACATTTAAATAAAAGCGGAAGTCTTAAAAACATAGATAACTGAAAATCAAATGCGGAAGTTTAAATACAACTCTACCCAGATCCGGTGTCACTAACTCACGAACTACTAAAGAGTGCTAAAAACAAGTCTGAGTAGAAGTACATCAATGTTTGTCTCGGTACAAGGAAAACAAACTAATAACATAGAAGGGACTCCGGCCTGCGGACGTCAGCTAGGCTACCTCGAAAGTCCCTGGACTGAAGTCAGCTCCCGATCAAATCCTACTACTGAGGCCCAAAAGCTGCTCCTGGATCTGTGCAAAAAGATGCACAGAGTGAGCATCAGCACAACCGACCCCATGTGCTGGTAAGTGCCTGGCCTAACCCCGGTGAAGTAGTGACGAGGCTAGACAGGACCTACCAAAAATAACCTGTGCAGATATATATGTATATACAAGTGCAACGAAATACAGCAG
>NW_017692690.1:0-5352 GCF_001879085.1 Nicotiana attenuata | reverse complement strand
GATTTGAGTTTAATCTCACTATGGTATTGTGGCATCAATGGAGTATAAGTGTTATGCGTTATCGAGTGTATTTTGATCTATGGCTCCGAGCCAAGTGGGGGAGTCTGTTGATTAGTTGATTGCACAGTTAGGTGCTATGTTGGTTCCATTCCCAGGCGTGCGAGTGAATCAGTTATGGCTTGCGGAAATAGAGACCGAGGATGGTTTGAGTAAAGGAAAAATGTTGACGAGGTTATATTATGCTTCATAGAGTAAGAAAAATCACGGAATGTCTTAAGTGGTTATTGGTAAAGAATGCTCGGTGCATAGAGCGGGAAGTTGCTGGGTTGTATTGGGATGAGGATTTCATTCTGCGGTGTCGGAGTGCCAATGAGGCACGGGTGGTTCTGTTCGTTGGGTCAGGTAAATTGCAGCTTGAATAAGAGTGAGTGACTTGCGAGAATAGTTCTAATGTGTTCAAGAGTTTGTATACATCAATTGAGTGCTCTAAAGTTGCATATGTGGTTAGCACTGTTGTTTTCATTGGAAGAGGTCAAGACTTGTGGTATTTCTATGTGAATTATGGGATTCTATGTATCAGTATCAGGAAAGTAAAGGTAACGGACTTATATTCGTAGGAAGTTCTTCAGAGTAAAGCATTCGGGAATGTGGTGTTTCTGGGAATATTTGAGAGAGTATTCAGCGGCTTACGGGTCTTAGACAGTGTGGTCTTATGCTTGGGTCACGTGAGGTGAGCCTGGGTTGAGAAATTGTGGCGCTACAGCAAGAGGGAATATCATAAGGAAATTTAGATAGATGGAGTAGCTGATAGTAGACCGAATCGGTATGGTAAGGATATGATTAATTCTTTGTATGTGTTCGAGGTAATGAGTTCTTTCAGGTATTTTGCAGCAATGCTCTTGGGTTTTGATGGCTTGCTTAGCTTGGTCTAGTTAGAAGGATTCAGTCCTGGCAATTTAATTTGTGCAAACAGAATTGGGGAGAGCTCTTGTTGATTTCTACCGTGGTTGGAGAGGTGCAGTTTCTACGAATGTGATAGGCATGGGATGTGTAATGATTTGTCTTCTAGATGGGATCAGTGGAAATTCTTGGCTAGATGAGTTACAGTTCAGTTCTGAAAGGAAGTTCATAAAACTCTTAAGCAACGGGTAGCCTCAGATAATCAAGGAAATGGTACTGCTAATTGGAAGTGATTTGACGAGAGTATATGTTTCAGAAAAAGGGTAATGTGATTAAACTGATGATACTTTGGTAGTATTGCGGCACTTTCTTTTATGGGTCGACTTGTGATATTCGGGTTGCTTGGTGGAACAGGGAAATTTTAGAGTATCTATCGTGGAATGATTGGGTATTAAAGGTGTGGCATGTGTTCGGACGGCAAATATTGGGATCGGATATGGTGATTCATGTGCTGTGTGGATGTGGAGATGGAAGTTCTCATAATCAGGCTATGATGTGGTATGTTAGATTCGGATGTGATGTTGGGGTTAGACTGGTTGTCTCCGTGTTGGGTTATTGAGGACTATTGCGCTATGGGCTATGCCGGAATACCACGGATTGAGTGGCGAGGTGCGTCGGAGTACGTTCTAGTAGAGTGGTTTATGTTTCGAAGAACCAGCGGACGGTTGGGAAGGATTGATTTTCTTGATTGGGCCTTCGTGATGGATGTCAGTGCAGAGGTTTCTACCATTGATTCAGTTTCGGTGTTGAGGGACTTTAGGATGTGTTTCTTGCGGCTGGGCATGTCGTCGGGCGAGGTTGTGGATTTCGGTATTGATTTGGTGCCGGGCACCGTATCGTATGGCTCCGGCAGGAGTTATGGTAGTGGAAGGAGCAGCTTCAGGCCTCCTTGATAATGAGTTCAGTGGCAGGCCAATGTGGATGCGTGTTCTAGCGTGAGTCGGCTTGGTTGGCCCCGAATTGTATTGTTGAGGGACAGGTTGATTCGATCGTTATTGAGCTTGTTAGTGATCTGGGGAGATCTATGAGTGGCCTTTCTGTGTTGCGAGACGTTACGATTTTTTTGGTTATGGGCACATATGGTGCGGTTCTATTGGGGATCTGAGTGGAAGTCAAGCGGGAAGAGTAATTGGGTGTGGCTTGGTGGATGGCGTATCGGTTATGTCCTATCGTCTTTGCGTGGTATATGTTACTTGTTTCACCGTGTGTGTAACGATTTGCTTTGGTTCCAGACGTCAAATTGTGCGTGGTTGTCAATTTCGAGCATAGTGACTTGAGGTGTCCCAGGTGGAGCAGTGTTTGGATGGGATCGCGCATTACAGCGAAGCTATGTGGAGATATGACCTTGCGGGTTAGATTCGTGTGTTCTGTTCTATTATGTGAGACGGGTTCTCAGCCTTGTGTCGTGGTGGTGCTGGTGAGCTTGAGGTACAACTCTTTCATTTGAGTCATTTTCATGATTTGAGTATGTTCAGACCGTTGCTTATTGGTGGGCGTAGTTATACAAGTTGTGGCTTAGGCCCGTATTGACGTGTCATGTCACCAGAGTGGTGTGTTGGATTAGAAGAGATCGTTGGGATCATTAATGAGTACGAACGAATTTGATTTCAACATGTTAGATGGGTAAATATCGAGGTTCGGTTCAAAAATTTGCTATGGTAATTGCCAGAGGAGAAATGGCTTCATGAATGGTTAATCTGAAAAATGGTTATGGTTTATTGCGTGCTTCAGTTATTGTTGGCAGTAGATAAAAGTGTTGGAATGAGACTTTAGCTGATAAGAGGTTTTCTATCGGTATTTGGTTGTTGTGGGCAGCTGCTGTGAATGGAAGTTATCGCTACATGTGTTTGAGTTATGTGGTATATCATATAATTGCACCTGAAGTTGCAGGCATGGGTTATTACAGCTAGTTCGGTTCTATTCAGAGTATCGGTGTGAGGTTTTGATCGCATTAATGGTTTCAGAAGTGAAAAATGTGATTCTATGGTTTATGGTCTAGACTGGATTGTGTAATTTCAGTTGCAATGTGTTATCGGACCTATATAAGATAGGGTGATGTGGGATCACCCCCGGGTATATGCATGGCAAGGTTATTCAGCGATTGGTTGGCTTTTGGAACAACTCTGAGTACGTTCGAGGACGAAAGTGTGTTTAAGTGGGGGAGGATGTAACGACCCGACCGGTCGTTTTGAGATTTTGCACTTTGATCGCCAGTTCTCGGGCATGACTTGCCCCGTATGATGTATTATGACTGATCTAGATCGTTGGTTTTGGTTTTCACGGAAATCGGTATGAATTTGAAGGAACAGTCTCAGTTGAAAGCTTTGAATTTGAAAGGTTTGACCAAGAGTTGACTTATTTGTATATGAGCTCGGATCGGAATTTTTATGATTTGGTTAGCTTCGTTGGGTGATTTATGACTTAGGAGCGTGATCGGAATTGGTTTTGGAGGTCCGGTATAGAATTAGGCTTGAATTAGCAAAGTTAGTATTTTGGCGAATTTCGGTTGATAGGCGAGATTTTGATCCGAGGGTCGGAATGGAATCCCGAGAGCTGCTGTAGCTTCGTTATGTCCTTTGGGATGTGTGTGCAAAATTTCAGGTCATTCAGACGTCGTTTGGTCGGGTTTTTGATCGAAAGTGTATTTCGGAAGTTTTTGGAAAACTTAGGCTTGAATCCGATGTGTTTTGAGTGATTTGATGTTGTTTGAGGTGTTTTGATGATTGGAACAAGTTTGAATGAGGTTTTAGGATATGTTGGTGCTTTTGGTTGGGTCCCGATGGCCTCGAATGAGTTTCGGAGGGTCAATCGGACCATTGTTGGTATTTTGAAGTTGCAGATTTTCTGAAGTTTCTGTTGCAGACTTTGTCCTTCGCGTTCGCGAGAAGGCTCTCGCGTTCGCGAAGGGATGCATGAGGAGGCTATGAATTTTGCCTTCGCGTTCGTGATGTTGGTCCCGCGTCCGCGAAGGGGTGTGGTCCTGAGTGTTTCGCGAACGTGTTGTGTTTCCCGCGTTCGCGTAGTGTAAATAGAGTAGCTGGGGTCCTGGCCCTTTTGTGTTTCGCGTTCGCAATATAGTTTACGCGTTCGCGATGGTATGGCAAGTGGAAGCTACGCGTTCGCGATGGTATGGCAAGTGGAAGCTACGCGTTCGCGAAGGTTTAAGCGGATTAGGCATCGCGTTCGCGTCTGGTTTGTCGCGTTCGCGTAAGGCAATTTAATGGTCAACGAGATGTTGTGCATCGCGATCGCGAGGAGTTGACCGCGATCGCGAAGAAGGATTTTGAGTGCTGGGCAGAATGTTTTTAAGTCGTCTTGTCCGCGATTTTGGGTCTATTTTCACCCATGGCTGCTCGTTTTTGGAGATTTTTTAAGGAAATTCAAGAGGGATTCAAGAGGAATCGACTTGAGGTAAGAATCTTGGTCTTGAAACTCGATTATATTGTGAAATCCACCTAGAAATTCATGGAAACAAAGCCTAATATTTAAGAACTAGGGCTTGAGAAATTGGACTTTTGATTTGGGATTTGAAAGGCCATTTGGGGTCGGATTTGAGAACTTTTGGTATGTATGAACTCGCGGGAAGATAAGGAACCCGTTGATGTAAAAATTTCTGAGTTTCGAGAAGTGGGCCCGGGTCTTGGGTTTTGCTAATTTCGAGATTTTTGATATTTTTCGATTGCTTTCGCTTGGGCCTTGTTCCCTTAGCATATTGTGATGTATTCGTTCTGATTTTGGATAGATTCGACGCGCGTGGAGGCCGATTTGAGGGGAAAAGGCATCGCGAGCTAGAGATTTTGCCAGTTCGAGGTAAGTAATGATTGTAAATACTGTCCTAAGGGTTTGAAATCCCGGATTACACATCATTGTTTTACTTTGAGGTGACTTACACGCTAGATGACGAGCGTGGGGTAGAGCACCGCTGGGGATTGTGATTCTAGTCCTTCCCGAACGAGTACTTTAATGCGTATTTGGTAGTTAATTGTTTGATGTTATTATATTTTGGGTTGTATGCCATGTTTGGGGCCTTGTGCCGACTTGTTGAGACCCTTAGGGGCAGTTTAACTATCTATCCTCATTCTAAATGTGTTGGAAGCATGTTCTCAGTCATGTGTTACCTGTTTATTACTCAAATCTTGCTTTATCACTATATTCTTAAAATGTGGAAACTGTTTTGGGCCGGGTTCCCTGTTTTATTGAGATAGACTGAGGGTCTGATTGTGAGATTGATGACTGAGATATATTGAGAGTTTGATGGTGAGGTTAATGACTGAGAGAGGCCGAGGGCCTAGTTGTGAGGATTATATTTCTATGGATCGGGCTGCACACCGCAACAATATATATATATATATATATACATATATGGATACGGAGTCGGTCGTGCGACGCCGC
>NW_017692689.1:0-5353 GCF_001879085.1 Nicotiana attenuata | reverse complement strand
AAGAAAGCCGCTGATCATATGGAAGATCTGAGAAAATTCTTCAACAGACAGAGAAGGTACAATCTGAAATTGAATCCTGCCAAGTGTGTATTCGGGGTTCCTGCCGGAAAACTGCTGGGTTTCATCGTAAGCCGTCGAGGAATAGAATTGGACCCATCAAAGATCAAAGCCATCCAAGAATTGCCACCGCCAAAGAACGAGAAGGACGTGATGAGTTTCTTGAAGACTCAACTATATCAGCCGGTTCATAGCCCGGTCCACAGTCATTTGTGAACCCATTTTTAAATTGCTAAAGAAAGACGCTGCTACTAGATGGACCGACGATTTCCAGAAAGCCTTCGACAGAATCAAGGAATACATGTCAACGCCACCAATTTTGGTTCCGCCCGAGCTAAGAAGGCCCCTATTGCTTTATCTTGCAGTTTTGGATGAAGCGTTCGGTTGTGTTCTAGGGCAACATGATGAAACGGGAAGAAAGTAGCAGGCCATCTACTATCTCAGTAAGAAGTTTACCCCGTACGAGGCCCGGTATTCCTTATTAGAACGCACTTGTTGTGCTCTAACTTGGGTAGCTCAGAAATTGAGGCATTATTTCTGTGCCTACACTACCTATCTCATATCCAGGATGGACCCGTTGAAGTATATCTTTCAGAAACCCATGCCCACTGGCAAGCTCGCCAAGTGGAAAATCTTGTTGAGTGAGTTCGACATTGTTTACGTGACTCAGAAAGCAGTTAAGGGCCAGGCCATAGCAGATCACCTCGCCGAGAACCCTATCGGCGGAGAATACGAACCCCTGAAAACGTATTTTCCTGATGAAGAAGTGTCCTTTGTAGGAGAAGATATTGCAGAATCCTACGAGGGTTGGAGGTTGTTTTTCGACGGGGCCGCCAATTTTAAAGGAGTTGGCATAGGGGCAGTCCTAGTATCAGAAACCGGCCAGCATTACCCGGTATCCGCCAAACTCAGGTTCCCTTGCACAAATAATATGGCCGAATACGAAGCTTGCATCCTGGGACTCAAGATGGCTATTGACATGAACATTCAAGAGCTACTAGTGATCAGGGACTCAGACCTGCTCATACATCAAGTCCGAGAAGAATGGGCCACCAAAAACTCTAAGATACTTCCCTATTTACACCACATACAGGAGTTAAGGGAAAGATTCACAAAGATCGAATTTCAGCATGTCCCCAGGGTTCAGAATGAGTTCGCTGACGCACTAGCTACCCTATCATCCATGATCCAACATCCAGACACAAATTTCATTGATCCCATCCCAGTAAGGATTTATGATCAGCCAGCTTATTGTGCCAACGTTGAGGAAGAAGCGGACGGAAAGCCATGGTTCCACGACATCAAAAGGTACCTAACAACAGGGAGTATCCAGAACTCGCCAACGCCACTCAGAAGCGCACACTTCGGAGATTATCCAACAACTTCTTTCACAGCGGAGGAATCTTGTACAGGAGGACTCCCGATTTAGGTTTGCTAAGGTGTGTCAAAGCAAAGGAAGCATCCAGACTATTAGATGAAGTGCACGCAGGGACATGCGGGCCACACATGAATGGTTTTGTCTTAGCAAAGAAGATACTCCGAGCAGGGTATTTTTGGATGACTATGGAAACAGACTGTATCCAATATGTTCGCAAATGTCATCACTGTCAGATACATGCAGACGTGATAAAGGTGCCTCCAAACGAGTTTACTGCAACTAGCTCACCGTGGTCATTTGCCGTCTGGGGAATGGATGTTATCGGACCTATCGAGCCTGCCACATCAAACGGGCACAGATTTATCCTGGTGGCGATTGATTACTTTACTAAATGGGTTGAAGCGGCATCATACAAGGCAGTGACTAAGAAAGTTGTGGCAGATTTCGTCCGTGATCGTATTATTTGCCGATTCGGGATTCCAGAATCAATCATCACTGATAATGGTTCCAATCTCAACAGCGACTTAATGAAAGCAATGTGTTAGGAATTCAAGATTAAACACAATAATTCTACAGCTTACAGACCTCAGATGAATGGAGCCGTAGAAGCAGCAATAAAAACATCAAAAGGATACTAAGGAAGATGGTCGAAAGTCACAAACAATGGCATGAGAAGTTATCATTTGCCTTACTAGGATACCGCACCACAGTCCGCACATCGACCGGAGCAACTCCCTACATGCTGGTTTATGGTACAGAGGCGGTCATCCCCCCCGAGGTAGAAATTCCCTCCCTGAGGATCATACAAGAAGCAGAGTTGGCCGACGCAGAATGGGTAAAAGGTCGCTACGAGCAGCTAGCCCTTATAGATGGGAAAAGAATGAATGCAGTTTGCCACGGTTAGTTGTACCAGAAAAAAATGTCCAAAGCCTTCAACAAAAGAGTTAAGCTAAGGAAGTTTACACCAGGGCAGCTTGTGTTGAAGAAGATATTCCCACATCAAGATGAAGCCAAGGGGAAATTCTCTCCCAACTGGCAGGGTCCGTACATGGTTCACCGGGTTCTAACTGGAGGAGCCCTTATTCTTGCAGAAATGGATGGAGAAGTCTGGCCAAAGCCAATCAACTCAGATGCAGTGAAACGATATTATGTGTAATCACCTATGATTTCTCTATGATGTAACTTGAACTACGCCTGACCTGATTCCCGTTTAAGAGGGGATACGTAGGCAGCCCTATGGGTTCGGTCACAACTTAATAAAAATTTCATTTTCCCCTACTATTGGAACTGGGGCAGAATTTTGAGGAGGGCCTTCAAAATTCCGAAGTTAGTCTTCAGCCACTCATCGCCAGGGATGCCACCCTAGTAAACTGGGGCAGAATTTTGAGGAGGACCCTCAAAATTCCGAAGTTGATTCTTTAGTCATTCAGCGCAGTCGTCAAAAGTGCCAACCTAGTAAACTGGGGCAGAATTTTGAGGAGGACCCTCAAAATTCCGGAGCAAGAAAGGTTGCAATGTTTTGAACCACGTTGCAGTCGTTGGTTCATCTAAACAAAACCGTTTTCTACTTATGTTATATTTACTAAATCATGCATAATTATTATTCGAATTGCTACTGTTTAGCGACGCTACCCCAACGATGCGCAATGCCGGAAGCCAAGGGAAAACGAACTAACCTTTCCCCCTTGACAAAACTCACAATTCTTTGGATGCAGGCGCCCGAGTCACAAACATATTACGCAATCGCAATGAGCCATCACACCTACCCGCATTTTGCTGTCCGCACGCAATATTTCCCAGCAGGCGCAATATCACAATCGGCTACCATCTGTCAACTAAGAATCTTTTATTACTACCCGCTTTTATCTCATTGCCTAAGGCTACCTTTCTGCCTTCCGAGACTAAGCGTTGTCTCCATCTGCATTCCTGCATTGCATAAGGCTACCCTTCTGCCTTCCGAGACTAAGCGTTGTCTCCATCTGCATTTCCTGCATTCCATAAGGCTACCTTTCTGCCTTCCGAGACTAAGCGTTGTCTCCATCCTGCATTCCCTGCATTGCATAAGGCTACCTTTCTGCCTTCTGAGGTTAAGCTCTACCTCCACCTGCATGGCTGAAATACCGCCACTTTATCTTTCTTGCATGGCTGAAATATCGCCACCTCACGTCTTGCAATCGGCTGAAATATCGCCAAACTTTACTTAAATTTCTGTCGGCTGAAATATCGCCATTTTACTTTTTTGCGTCGGCTAAAATATTGCCATTTTACTTTTTTGCATCGGCTGAAATATCGCCATTTTATTTCATATCGGCTGAGATATCACCAAACTTTATTTCAATCTTCTGTCGGCTAAAACATCGCCAGTTTTATTTTCACATCGGCTGAAACATCGCCTGTTTTGCTTAAATCTTCTGTCGGCTGAAACATCGCCATTTACGTTTTTGCATCGGCTGAAATACCGCCAAACCTTGCATTTCATGGGCTGAAATATCGCCAAATTGTCCAAAGGTGTCATCGTTCGGAGGCATCATCTTCATAGCCCGAGAACACCTGCCATGGCCCGAGGACCCCACTTTATATCTTGCACATCATTATTCAAAGGTATCATGGTTCGGAGGCACCATCATCATGGCTCGAGAACGTCATTTCATAGCCTGCGAATCCTTTAATTTTGCGTTTCATGGCCCAGGACATCATGGTCCGAGGACGTCATCCTAACCGTCCGAGGACAGCATTCATGGTCCGACGGGAACTTGCATCATGTTTTAGTTTATGCACAATATACGCCTATATTGCTCACTTGCAGGTACCCCCGCTATCAACAGCCGTCTCAGCAGGAGCGATCCCGCTCTAGTTCCCGCAGTCTATCAGGCTTCCACTATCGTTCTCAATCAAAACATCGCGTCCGTCCTTTCGAATCTCCATCGGCATGTTCCGCCAATGGTTCCTGAACTACATACGGCCTGATTTCTGTAAAACCGGAGATATGTAGGCAGCTCAGAAACCAGAGCTCGGTCAAATTCTTTGAAAATCGCCACTTCCGGTCAAAATTGGCCATCATATCTTTACCCGGCAACTCTTTCATCCTTCCCGGGTAAAGAGGGGCAGCTGTTGATGCCCAATTTTTCCCTAAGTATTTTTATGTACTCAAAATATCCTCAAAATAGCATATACATGCATATATAAGCATTCCCAAGAGTTTTGGTATTTTTCCTTATTTTAAATCAATTTATTGTCTATTTTAACAGTACAAAATCCAATAATTATTCCCAAAATTATCATTTTTTTTGTGAATAACTTATTTTATTCTCATATTTACACCAAATATAATTAAGGTAATTTTTTGTATATTTTTACAAATTTGTTTGGTATTTTTTAAAGCTAATTGCATATAAAGGCAATTATAGCCTATTTTACGATTAATAGTGTTTTATAATTGTAAAATTAGTTCTAATATTTTTAAATTTATACATATGTATTATTAATTGGTTCAGCATCTTCAATTTTCTTTTAAAATTATTTTCACTATTTTTATAAAATAACAGGGAAAAACTGGCTATTTAAAATGTAGTCCCATTTCGTTTCAATTGCAGCCCCAATTCCATTTCAATTTTAGCCTTAATTTTGGCCCAATCCGCCCCCAAATCAAAACGACCCAATTTGATTTCTCACCCGACCCCTGACCCAATTGCTAACCCCGCCCGGGGTTCTTTTAAATCCAGGCCGTTGATCCTTTTAATCAACGGCCACAAATGATTCTTTCCTTTTTAATTCCACATGACCTAACCCTAATCCCCATTTCTCTTCGACAGCCACCTTCGAACTCTCTTCTCTCTCAAACGCTCTCAAACACTCAAACCCTAATCGCCTCCCTCGTCTTCTCCGACCATTATCTCGCCGGAGTCCATGGCTTTTCAG
>NW_017692688.1:0-5354 GCF_001879085.1 Nicotiana attenuata | reverse complement strand
TTTATACCTATTTGTCTTACTTGTTCTAGTATTGTTGTTGTTCCACCGTTTTATGTGTTGAATCGTTGATTATAGCTTTATATTGTAATATTTTGGAATTTCTTACTTTCAGCCATTATATATGTTTATTACTCACTGAGTTGGAAGTACTCACTTTACTCCCTGCACCATGTGTGCAGATTCAGGTGCTCCGGAGACTTAGTGGAGCTGTTTGCTGTCTTCTTGGATTGTATCTTCAGGAGTTGTCGAGGTAGCTGCCTGACGTCCGCAGGACCCGACTCCTCCCCTTTATTTCATTTTTTTTTCATATTCTAGACTTCTTTATCACTATGGATATATATTACTCTATTACATCTAGAGGCTCTAGACTCGTGACTCCAGATCTATTGGGGAATGTTTGGAATATTCGTTATTATTTTTCGTACTATTTTATTTAGATTCGTATTGGAACCTTGACATTTGCTATTTTAATCGTATTATTTGTTAACGGATTACGTATTTGGGTTGAGAGTATTTAATTGGTCGGGCTTGCCTAGCATCAGTGTTGGGCGCCATCACGATCGGGATTGGGGTCGCGACAGGACTTTTTGATATCGAGGTCGGATTCCGATTCCGATTTCGAAAGTTGGAGCAGGTCTGTAATGTCAATTGTGACTTGTGTGCAAAATTTTGAGGTCAATCGAACGTGATTTGATAGGTTTCGGCATTGGTTGAGGAAGTTTGAAGTTTCAAGTTTATTGATTTTTGAATTGAGGTGTGGTTCGTCATTTTGATGTTGTTATGTGTGTTTTGAGGCCTCGAGTAGGTCCGTGTTTTGTTATGGGACTTGTTGGTATGTTTGGACGGGGTCCCGAATAGCTCGGGCATGTTTCTGATTGATTTCAGAGCATTTTGGAAATTTTTGGGCAGAATGTTATAAGTTCGAGGGTTGGTCATTTTTACCACATATTGAGCTATGGAATTCAGAATGGAGCAATTTTTGGAGCAAATTTCATCGCAAGGATTGGGGTAAATGTTCTCTACTTGGTTTTGGTTATATTTTGTGAATCTATCTTTGATTTTAGCTTTTGGCTGATGAATTTTAAAGAGGAAATTGGGATTTTCGCCCAAAGTTTCATAATATGAATTTTTGAGTTTTGAACACCAATTTGGAGTCGGATTTGGGTTGAAACTGGTATGATTGGACTCGTAATTGAATGGGTTGTCGGATTTTGTCGGATTCCGAGGTGCGGGTCCGGGTTGGGCTTTTGGACGATTTGGGATTTTGATTAAAGATTCGACCTTTTTCGATTGGGATTTGTTCCTTTAGCATTGTTTGACGTATTTGAGTTATTTTTGGTTAGTCTCGAGTTGTCTGGAGGTCGGAACACACGAGATGGCATTTATGGAGCATCGACTGGCTTGCTCGGTATTGGAATTGGCTTGTTCGAGGTAAGTAACTCTTCTAAACTTAGTGCTGAGGGTATGAAACCCCGAATTATGTGCTATGTGATTGATGTTAAGGTGACGCACATTCTAGGTGACTGGCGTGTGGGCATGCACCCTGTGAATTGTGACTCCGTTGTTTCATGGCTCTGTTTAGTGGACCTATTTTGTTGATATCTGTATTTTCACCATGTGATTAAGTAACTGAGCTGTCAATCATGCTAAATATTATGTTTATGCTGATATTGTTAGGACCCACAGTGGTCGTTTCTTACTGTCATCTCATTGACTTCATTGATATTTCGTACTCGGTCATATTCATGCATTCATATCATCTCCCAGTCTCAGTTGTTATTTATTGATACATCATATCATTGTTGTCGGAATAGTTTCATGACATTGTGAGCCCGTGAGTGAGACTGGAGATATTGATGACTGAGTAAGGCTAAGAGCTTGATTATAAGTGACAGTTATGGGATCGGGCTGCACGCTGCAGCATGTTATATTGATTTATGCCTGGATCTGGCTTATGATAGCGCTTGGGCTGTAGGAGCCCCTCTGGAGTCTGTACACACCCCAGTGAGCGCGGTTGATTATATTCAGGGATGGATCTTCTCTCGACATGGATCTTGTCTGAAGCATTTATATACTTGGAGATGGATCTTCTCCATGGGGCCGGATTGGCCTTCCTCGGTATTGAGTGACTGATGATCAGTGATTAATATATTCCGGGATGTATCTCTTGGGTCGTATGTGCTATATATAGTACCGAGTGGTGGAGCATGGATGAGTGGAAAGTGTGAGACAGTGAGATCGAATACTCTTAGAGTGAGAGTACATGATTCATCTCTGAGATACATGGCATTGGCATGCACACATGACATACAGGCATAAAGATGCATTTTCCTCATGCTGTACGGAATAACGTCATTTATGACTTTTTTTCACACATTGATATGTGGGCATAGAGAGGTATTTCACACTTGCTATCTAGAAAGAAAATGAAACATCTTATTTATAGTGAAAATGATTTTTGGAAAAAATTACAATTTTCAAACTATCTCATATTTTTCGATGATTTCGGTAAAGAATTGGATTTTCACTGATATTCTTGAAAAGCGGAACTATTTTTGGAAAATTCGTGGAAAAGTTGAGCATTTTATCTCTGAGTTACTTCCTTATTTATATGCTCTATGTTGTTATGAATTGTTGGCTACTGGTGTTGGACCCGACCATGTTCCAGCTCGTCATTACTTTCAACCTTAGGTTAGGTTTGTTGCTTACCAGTATATGGGGTCGGTTGTACTGATACTACACTTCTGAACATTGCGTGCAGATGTTGGCTGCTGAGGTTGCTGTGTTCGATGGGAGCTGGATTTGAAGATGTACATGCGTTCCGGTTGTAGCTGCCTTTTGTTCATGGTAGCCGTAGATTTATAAAAGCTCTGTTTGTGTACTTTTCAAACAGAAGATGTATTTACTTCATATCAGCTTTGTAAATTCAATTCTTAGAAGCTCATGATTTGTACTACCAGTCCTTGGGAAAGTGTATAAGATTTAGATAATTCTCTTGTTTAAACTGCCTTATTAAATATTATTGGCATTGGATAATATAGTTGGCTTACCTAACGAGTTGAGTTAACTGCCATCACGACTAGTGGATTTTTGGGTCGTGACATTATGTTTGATAGTAGGTTCAAATCGGGACCTTAAATATATTCCATAGTAGTTTTGATCCCATAAGACTGTCAAAAGTGAGTACTTTTGTTTCATCGAGTATTTAACAAATTATAATTGTTATTTTAACGTAAACTCAAAAAGAAAGAGATCTAATATGAAATCACACTTAGAAGTGTATTTTGTGCAATTTCGGGTATTTTTGGCTTATTGAAGGATCAAATATAGCTTTTTGAGGTCCAGCCTCTGCTATTTTAAAATCTAACTCTTAATTTGACGAATTCTATGCTCACATCCGAAAAATTTATTTACAATTGTTTTTACATAAGACAACTTATATGTCAACATTTTTGTACCCTTTTTTCTTCAAATATACATTTCGTTATTTCTACATCAAAGCCAATATAAAAAGAAAAAAGAGTGAATTTCTACCTATCCATCCTTATATATATATATATATATATATATATATATATATAATCCACCTTCTTGAAAGATGGATAATAGACCCAAGTATTAGAATTTATAACTAATTTATTATCAATCATTTTCTCTTCCAAAGAGGCGCACTGTGACGACCCAAAGGGTCATCACCTGTATTCCTACTCACTCTGTATTTCTGAGGCCGTGAATACCTCACTTGGGGGTTGCCTCGAGTTTGTGTGCGCAGTCCGGGCGCGTAGCCGGAACGTTTAAATATGAATTTGTGAGAAAAATAATAAAATTTTGATGTTTTAATTGATTAAGTTTGACTTCGGTCAACGTTTTGGGCAAACGGACCCGGACTCGTGATTCGACAGTCCCGGAGGGTCCGTAGGAAAATATGAGACTTGGGGGTGTGCCCGGAATCAAATTCCGAGGTCCGGGGTCCGAGGAATGAGTTTTTACGTGAAATACTTTTCTGAAAATAATTAAAGAATTGGAATGTGTTATTTGTTTAGAAGACCGTGCTGTTAGGCTCGTATTTTGGTTCTGACGCCCGGCACAAGTCTTAAATATGAGTTAAGCAATTGCTGTGAAGTTTGGTTAGATTTGGACGTCATTTGACGTGTTTTGAGCTAGAAGCAGTAAATTTGATGTTTCATGGAAATTGGAAGGAATCATGGGTCTTGAGGCCTAATTCGATGTTGTTTTGGCGATTTGATCGCACGGTTGAGTCCGTAGGATGTTTTTGAGTTTATATGTATGTTCGGTTTGGAGCCCCGAGGGCTCGGGTGAGTTTTGAGTAGGTCCCGGGAGGTCTTAGGCTTAGAAGTATCAGAAATTTGCAGGTCCAGGTGTTGCAGGCTCCCCAGCGCGGCTGCGGTCATTTCCGCGCGGTCCGCGCTGGAAGCCGGGCGGCCGCGGTGCATTTCTGCGCGGTCCGCGTGGTTAGGTTCAGAGGGCCAGTAGTCCTAGGTCACACAGCACGGCCGCGTGCCATATCAGCACGGTCCGCGCTAGGAGATTTAGAGAGTGGGAATTTTGGTCCATTCCTCCAGCGCGGCCACGCACCAAATCAGTGCGGTCCGCGCTGGCTAGGTTCAGAGAGTGGGTTTCCCCCCTTTCCTCGGCGCGGCCGCGGGGCATTTTTGTGCGGTCCGCGCCGGGTCTCCAGTACAGTATATAAAGTCGGGATTTTCAGTCATTTTTCACTTTTTCAAAACCAAAACATAAGAGGCGATTTTCCAAACGATTCTACTTCTTCAAAACGATTGGTAAGTGATTTCTAACTTATTTTCTTTACTCCTTAACATCTTTAAACATAATTTCAACTTCAAAACAAAGATTTTAATGGGGGAATTTGGGAATTTAGGGTAGAACTAGGGTTCCTAAATTTGGGGGTTTTGGACCTCAATTTGAGGTCCGATTCCAAAATAACTTATATATTTGAGTTCACGGGGGAATGGGTAGTCGGATTTTGGTTCGAACCTCAGGTTTTGACCACGTGGGCCCGGGGGCATTTTGGGAAATTTTGAACAAACTTTGGGAAATTTCATTTTCATGCATTCAAATTGATTCAAGTAGCATTTGTTAATACATTCAAGTAAATTGTGATTAGATTCGAGCGGTTTGGTGGTGGATTCGAGGGGTAAAGCTATATTAGAGGATTGAGTTGAGTTTGGAGCATTCGAGGTAAGTGTTTGATCTAACTTTGGCTTGAAAGAATAGGATTAGAGTGTTATTATTTTCTAATTGCTAAATGATCGAGTACCGTGTATAGGTATGGTGACGAGTATCTATCACCGGTGTCTAGCATGACTGTGGGTCCT
>NW_017692687.1:0-5355 GCF_001879085.1 Nicotiana attenuata | reverse complement strand
TATTGTGATTGCATCAGATTTGGACATAATTCAAATGAATGTTGGATGAAGGAAAAGCTGGAAATGGAGAAGGAGTTCAAAGAGCAACCAAAGAGGAAAAGGAATAAGAACAAAACTAATCTAAAATGGCTACCAAAGGAGCATAGGGGGAATGAAACTAGTCAATTAGGAGGGCAAACAGAATTGGTAAAACAGTCTATAGTTGAGACAGAAGGGATGCAAACAGGATTGGTAAAACAGTCTATGCCAGAAGGCTGTACTCAAATGGCAAATGACAAATCTGAGGAATCAGGGCAGAAGGATCAAAATACTAGAACAATTGGTAAGGGCAAGGCTGTCCAACAAGCTCCAGTTGCATCAATTAGCTCTAGTAACAGATTTGGAATATTGCAAATCAATGACACAGACACAATCCAAGGGGACGCTGGCCCTTCCAGCTTCACCCAAAAATGAATCTCTGTACTTGGAATGTAAGGGGGATAATTAAGCCCCATAAACAGAAGGAGTTTAGGCTCTTTCTGAGGAAGTATAAGGTGGATGTTATTGGGTGTTTGGAAACAAGAGTTAAAGAAAGGAAGGCTTCTAAATTTTTGAATCAAGTGGCAAGGAACTGGAGTGCTTGTTGCAATTATAATGCACATCCAAATGGTAGGATTTGGTTACTATGGAAGAAGAATGTAAATGTCCAGATTTTAGTGATTGATGATCAGTTTATACATTGTGAAATTCATGAGACTAATTCCAATTTTAAGGCTATGGTAACTGTAGTCTACGCAAGCAATGATAGTACCCAAAGGAATCAACTGTGGAGGAAGCTCATTCAGATAGGGACTAATATCCAGGACTGCTGGTTGCTTAGTGGGGATTTCAACAATGTTCTTCATACTGATGACAGGATAGGAACACCAGTTACACAAGCTGAGACCCAAGGCTTTCAGGATATGATAAATATATTACAGCTTTCTCAGGTGAAGAGCTTAGGGTGGCACTATACTTGGCGCAACAAACAAGAACCTGATAAAAGAGTGTATAGCAGGATTGATTGGGCTTTTGGGAATTTTGAATGGCTACAACAATACAACCATATTGAAGCAGAGTTTTTGAATCCGGAGGTATCTGATCACTCTCCTATATTACTCCAATGTAGTCAAAGTAATCAGCAGAGGGGAATAAACCCTAAGCCTTTCAAACTATATGGATCAGTTATGGAGCACTCAGAATTCAAAGGGATAACTGAAAGGGTATGGAAGTAGGATCTAAAGGCTGAGCCAATGCAGAGGATCTGGCTGAAGTTAAAAATGTTGAAGTTGGACCTAAAAGACTTGAATACTTACATGGCTTCTTATAAGTACCAGCTGAATCAGGCAAGACACAAGCTAGAAATCATCCAGAATCAACTTATGACTCATCCTTTGGACCAGAACTTGATTGATCAAGAGAGGTTAGCGTTGGCAGAAACTGAGAAATGGAGTAATGTTGAAGAACAGGTTCTTAAGCAAAAATCTAGAGCAAATTGGATAGCTTGTGGTGATTCAAATTCAAAATATTTCCATGCACAATGGAAATTGAGGACAAGCAAGAATTTCATTGCCTCAGTATATAATGACAATGGGGTAAAGTTGACTGATCCTGTACAAGTGGAAAATGAGTTCATTTCTTTCTTTACTTAACTCATGGGTGAAGGTGGAAATGTTCACAGATGCCCAAATGCAGAAGTTATACACCAAGGGCCATGCCTTACACTCCAGCAGAAAGAAGAATTGATTCAAGAAGTTACAAGGGTGGAGATCTTAAATGCAATTAAAGATATGCCTCATGAAAAGGCCCCAGGGATAGATGGGTTCCCTATTGAATTTTTCACTAAGCATTGGCAGGAGGTGGGGAATGACATCTGTGAAGCCACAAAATAATTTCTTGCAACTGGGAAAATGCATCGAGGAGTCAGTAGCACTGCTGTGACCTTAATCCCTAAAGTGCAGAATCCAAGCCATGTCAAAGACTTCAGACCCATAGCATGTTGCATAACTTTGTACAAGATAATCACAAAGGTTATAAATGCTCGAATTAAGAAGGTCATTGGAGGGCTAGTTGGGGAGTCACAATCAGCTTTCATTGAGGGTCGTAGTATCACTGATAATATCCTCTTCACACATGAATTGTTCAAAGGTTACAATTGGAAGGGAATCTCCCCAAGATGTGTACTAAAAGTGGACTTGAGGAAAGCGTATGATACATTTGAGTGGTGCTTTCTGGAAAGAATATTGTTAGAGCTCGGCTTTCTTCATAAGTTCACAAGCTGGATTATGGAGTGTATTTCATCAGTGTCATACTCTCTAAATATAAATGGTGGTCTAACAACACCTTTTAAAGGAAGAAGGGGGATAAGGCAAGGGGACCCAATGTCGCCCTATCTTTTTGTTCTGGCTATGGAATATTTACAGAGGGAGTTTGCACAACTGATGAAAAATAAAGACTTCAAGTTTCATCCCAGGTGTAAAAGGCTTGGAGTGGTGCATATCTGTTTTGCAGACGATTTGCTTATGTTCTGTAAGGCTGATATTAAGTCTATTAGGTTGCTAAAGCAGACTTTCCTCAAGTTCTCTGAGGCTTCTGGTCTTCAAGCAAATGCAGAGAAGAGTTCTGTCTATTTAGCGGGTATTTTAAATGCACAAAAGCAGGATATTTTGCAAGAGTTGGGGTATTCTGAAGGTACTTTGCCATTTAAGTACTTGGGGGTTCCTTTGGCATCTAAAAAGCTCTCAATTATTCAGTGTTGGCCTTTAGTAGAGAAGATCACACATAAATCAATTGCTGGACAGCAAGGCTACTTTCATATGTAGGGCGTGTACAACTGATCAAATCAGTTCTGTTTGGGATTCAATCATACTGGGCACAGATCTTTCTTCTACCAAGAAAAGTGATGAAGATGGTTGAAGCTATATGCAGATCTTTCCTATGGACAGGTGCATCAAATGTCTCTAAAAGGGCATTGGTCTCATGGGAGAAAGTTTGCCTACCACAGGTTGTAGGAGGTCTAAATGTGATGAATATGATATATTGGAACAAAGCTGCAGTAGCAAAGCACTTGTGGGCAGTGGCAAAAAGGAAGGACAGTTTATGGATTAGATGGATCCATACCTTCTATATTAAACATAACATGTTGGAGCACATGCCAATTCCCAAGAATGCAGCTTGGGTGGTTCGGAAAATACTGGAAACAAGGAATTTCATTGGAGAAGTTCAAGGACTTCAGGGTGATCTTATGAGCAGATTGGGCCAATTACTGAAGGGTGACTCTTTCAGTATCAGAAAACTCTATAGACTGCAATTCCCTCAGCTCCCAAAAGTACCTTGGAAAGGTATTGTTTTGCAACCAAATTTACATCCCAGATTCAAGTTTATTCTTTGGTTAGCACTGCAACGGAGGCTAGCTACAGTTGATAGGCTCTTGAAGTTTAGAGTTCAGATTTCCCAACAATGTATTTTCTGTAAGCAAGCGGATGAAGTCTTTGATCATATCTTCTTTGAGTGCACTATGACTAAAGAAGTATGATCGAGACTACTGAAATGGCTTGGGCATAATAGAACTATCCGAGATTGGCAGAGTGAAGTGGCATGGATAAGTCAGTATGCTACAAAGAAGAATGGACATTGGGCAATTGTTACTTGCGTCTTTGGTATGATGATATATACCATATGGAAAGAAAGGAACAAACTCAGATTCCAGAGTGGGATAACTATTGTTATCAGCATTTGCAAGGAAATAGCAATCCATATACACACAGGGGGTCGATTAATACAGCATTGGCAACGAGCACTCGAAAAGCTTAATTGTTATCCTTAGGCGAATGTCTCTCTTACTTTGTATAGGAGACTGATGTTTTGATTTTGGGTACTTAGTCAAAGTACTTGTTTTACTTAGTCTACAGGATTGATGCAAATAGGAGTGTAGATGGTCAGCATCTACTTGCTTTGTAAAGTCAATTTTTGAAAATGAATAGAAATGTTATTTACCAAAAAAAAAGATGAAATTGATTTCACATAATATAAGTCGACATATCTAATTATAGATGACATTAAAGTATCTATCAATGCTAAATAGTAGATCTTCCCTATTAGATAAGTAATCTACCATGTCCACGCAATTTTTTGAGCATTTTCTAGACTAATTAATAATTGATGTTATAAATATAAAAAAAAAGAGATGATCATATTTAGTACCCCATTTTGGTTTAAATTTTGTTACTCATTTCTTTTGGGATGTTAGAATGTCTTGTCGGCTTTATCAAAATTGATTATTGCAATTGAAGGGCATAAGGCTAGGTGATTTTTTTTATTTGCAAAAGGGTAATATGCCGATAGTTGAATATTTAACTTCTAAAAAAAATACGGCAATAGTCGAATAAAGATAGAAAATTTTACTTTTTAAAAATTTTTAAAAATAAAGTGGGATACTTTATGATGGACGGAGTGTTGAATATTGGGCGATGTGCACAAATAGCCACTAACAGCTCTTGTCTTTATTTTAAAGCCAGTGTTTTAAATGTCTTTAGTCTTTAGCCACTGGTTTAATAAACTTTAACTGCCCCGACGAAAATACCCTTCTGCTCATGTCCTTAACTTCAGGACTTCAAGACTAAATGTCCTTAACTTTTGAACTTGAAACTCTAAGTTCAGGACTTCAAGACTACATGTCCTTAACTTTTTAACCTGTAACTCTAAGTTCAGGACTTCAGGGCTACATGTCCTTAACTTTTGAACTTGGAACTCAAACTTCAAGACCAAGCGTCCTTAACTTTTGAACTTGTAAGTCAAAGTTAAGGACCTATTGTCCTTAACTTTTGAACTTGTAACTGTATGTTAAGGACTGCTTGTGCTTAACTTTTGAACGTGTAATTGTAAGTTAAGGACTGTCTGTCCTTAACTTTTGAACTTGGAAATCAAAGTTAAGGACCTATTGTCCTTAACTTTTGAACTTGTAACTGTAAGTTCAGGACCTATTGTCCTTAACTTTTGAGCTTGTTAGTCTAAGTTCATGACCAAGTGTCCTTAACTTTTGAACTTGTAATTCTAAGTTCACGACCAAGTGTCCTTAACTTTTGAACTTGGAACTCTAAGTTAAGGACCAATTGTCCTTTATACATCCAACTCCTTAATCTGAATTTGTACCTCCAAATTCCAATGGATTTCTTCTTGTTGGACATGGAAATCCTGAATCAGCATAGAACTGCAAACATAAAATCAAACAAATATCACAACTTTGGCCTATATACAGTTTAATCCTAATTTTAGTCTTCTTCTATAGTACTCACCACATTTATTTTTCGGATTTAAGTTATATACATTAAAGATTTT
>NW_017692686.1:0-5355 GCF_001879085.1 Nicotiana attenuata | reverse complement strand
GAAGCGGAATGGCTGGCAGTTAAGTGTAGATTTATCTTCTTCGCGAAGTTTTTTTTTTGAAAGAACAACATTTTGGACTCCGAACCTTGAGAGCTTTGAGGCGATTTTGAAGAGGGTTTCGAGGGCTTTAATCAGGTATGGATTCTTGGACTTAGAATACGATTTTATGGTGTATAAACATGGATTTAGACTGAATAATCAAGGAATCAAAGGTCAAAAATGGTGGTTTAAGGCTTGAACTTAAGAGAGTTTAAAATAGGGATTTGAGGGGTCAATTGGACTCCGATTTTGGTAAATTTGATATGTACGGACTCATGGCGAGACGAGGAATCCGGTGATGTGAATTTCGTAATTTTTCGAGAAGTGGGCCCGGGGCTCGGGTTTTGCCAACTTCGTGATTTTTGATATTTTTCGAGTCTTTTCGATTGGGTTATGATTCATTAGCCTATTGTGACGTATTCCTTGTGGTTTTGGTTAGATTCGACGCGCGTGGAGGTCGGTTTGAGGGGCAAAGGCGTCGCGGGCTAGAGATTTCACCGGTTCGAGGTGAGTAATGATTTTGAATGACGTCCTGAGGGTTTGAAACCCCAGATTTGCACAACTTGGTGCTATGTTGAGATGAGACACGCGTTCCATGACGAGCGCGGGGTCATTTACTATTGGGGACTGTGACTTGGTCCAGTCCGGATGATATTTTACCGCGTATTAGCAATGACTTGTTGTTTTCACTATGATTTGCACTTATTGCTATATTTGGGGCTTATTGCCGACTGTTTGAACACTTTATGAACTATCATCACTGTTTTCCTCACTGTTTGAAATATTATTTGAACTCAGTCCATGTGATTTACACTGTTTTCTTGAACTCATCCATATTTACTCAAACTTGGAGTTTTAAACTGATATTTGAACTATTGTTTATGTTGCCCTATTGCTTTACTGTTGCCCGAGGGGCTGTTGACTATTTCTGGACTGATTGAGGCCGAGGGCCTTATGTGAGGGCATGATGAGTGAGGTGAGGAGGCTTTCAGGCCTCGTATTGATACTGTTCAGGCTTTCAGGCCTTGTTGATAGCGCTTGGGCTGTAGGAGCCCCTCCGGAGTCTGCACACCCACAGTGAGCACGGGTACCCATTTAGAATTGGACAGTGGTAACAATGACACTATCACACGTGTTTTGGTCAGGTAACAATGATTGACCAGTCAGGTAACAATGGCTGACCAGTGGTAACAATGGCACTGAACCACGCGTTGGGTCAGGTAACAATGGCTGACCAGTCAGGTAACAATGGCACTGAAACACGCGTTGGGTCAGGTAACAATGGCTGACCAGTCAGGTAACAATGGCTGACCAGTGGTAACAATGGCACTGAAACACGCGTTGGGTCAAGTAACAATGGCTGACCGGTCAGGTAACAATGACTGACCATACTTGAGCATACTTGTTTTATTAATTGTTTTCAAAGAGAATTCCTCGCTATGTTTCACTGGTTCCTACTGTTTACTTGATTTTACTGTTTGAGTTAGCATTATCTGTGCCTGTGTGGGATTTTATATTCTCAGCCGTTATTCATTTTTATTGCTCACTGGGTTGGAGTACTCACTTTACTCCCTGCACCTCGCATGC
Organism: Nicotiana attenuata; assembly: GCF_001879085.1. Taxonomy (NCBI): domain Eukaryota; kingdom Viridiplantae; phylum Streptophyta; class Magnoliopsida; order Solanales; family Solanaceae; genus Nicotiana; species Nicotiana attenuata. Next base: position 3,729 of record NW_017692686.1, on the reverse strand, counting down.
AGATGTAGGTATTGTTCACCCGGTAGTGGGTTTTGAGCTGGTTGAAGGTATTGCGATCGTAGCTGAGCAGAGTGACCGCCAGCGTTCGCGGCACCGGATTACTCCCTTTGGTTCTAAATTTTATTCCGCATATTGTTGGCCCTGTAGTTGTATTTAGACTTCTCTAGATGCTTGTGACTTGTGACACCCCGGTCGGATTGTGTTGGGTTGTAAATACTGGTTATTATTGTCGTTAAGCTGTATTTATCTATTCATTTATGTTTAATAATTGTTAAAGAGACGATTTGGGGTAGTTGGCTGGCCTTGTCTTCACGAGAGGCGCCATCACGACCGGATTGGAAATTGGGTCGTGACAGTTTGGGTGTGAGAGAGAGAAGAGAGAGAAAAAAATAAGAGAATATGAGGGGAAACCCGTTTTTTAGCTACTGTATTTACAGAAAGCGACCAACTTTGGTCGCTATTTTTGGTAGCCAAAATGTATTGACTATTTTGACCAAAATAGCGACCAACATTGGTCGCCAAGTTCTGACCGTTTGACCATAATAGCGACCAACATTGGTCGCTATATCTAAAAAAAATTAAATTACTTTTAACTCAATTTAGTATTATATATATATATATATATATATATATATAGTGTGTATATATATATTACATATATATAAGCCATATTCGATATAATATTACCTAATACGCTTATACTTAGTGCATAGTACAGCGTAAGTATATATATTATACATATATATATAAGCCATATTCGATATAATATTACCTAATACGCTTATACTTAGTGCATAGTACAGCGTAACTATATATATTATATATATATATATATATGCCATATTCGATATAATATTACCTAATACGCTTATACTTAGTGCATAGTATATTTTAGTCTATTCATCTCTTGTGTTACAAAAGTGTTAACGGCTTACATTTATATTATTTAGATAGTAAATACAAAAGTGATTTTTAATTTTGACCATTGTTGACCTGAAAAGAGACCAACTTTGGTCGCTAATTATACTTAAATTTAAATTAGCGACCAAAGTTGGTCGCTAAATTTAAATCAGATTTATTTATATTTTATATAATATTTAAAATAATAATATAATTGTTAAACGGGTCCCATATTAGCGACCAAAGTTGGTCTCCATTTTATAAGCGACCAACTTTGGTCGCTAACTTTGAATTATATTTATTTATATTTTATAATTTTTTTTAAATAATAATATAATTATTAAAATTTAAAAAGTGGGTCCCACTATAGCGACCAACGCTGGTCGCTAATCTCAGTATTTCTTTAACCAAGCAAGTCTGACCAGTCCGGTCAACATTTTGACGAAATTATTAACCGAATAGCGACCAGCTTTGGTCGCTAATGTATTTAAAATAATTATTTTATTATTTTCTCCAATTTAGAGACCAACGTTGGTCGCTTTTCTTGACAGACCAACTTTGGTCGCTAAAGTTTGGTCGCTTTTTTCCGGAATTCTAGTAGCGATTTTCGTTAAGAATTGCCACTCTTTTTTTACTTAATTCCGTAGTTTAGATTTGAATTTTTTTGGACAAGTGTTTCAGAAATGAAGAATAATAATGATTGTTTTAAAACTGGTTCAGTTTTTCCAGAAGTACGTATATGGTTTTGCTTTTGGAAGTCAAAACGACTAAGGTAAGTTTTTAGAACAACGCTCTCGCTTCTCTCTACTTTCTCTCTCTAGAGCACGTTTGTGAAATTACCGTGCTCAGCCATCGGAATGGCCAGAGGAAGGCCGGCGAAGAAGCAAAACAACAAGGCAGCAGTGGCCATTGAATCCATTGCTAAACGGATCAGAGTACCAACAACATGAAGCGATGGTGGAGCTTTAGAAGAGGTGACAGAATGGCCAATTTTACCAAATCGGAGAAGTGGACCTAACACACCACTTTCCGGTGCAATTACGAGCGGAATTATGGAGATGAGTAACAACCAGACAAAAGGAACTCCCCAATCCATGGTGCATGTACATGCATGTGGAAATCAGCTTCAAAAGGAACTGATAGAACAGAGAGATGATAAAGAGAAGGATGCAGCAGATAGAGGAGGAACCACAAGCTAAAAGGCCGGAAAACAAGACATGGGCTAATCTAGTGGGAAATAATCGATTTGGACTACGAGGTATGAATCTCAGTTTTGTAGCTCCAATTATTTCAAAATGGGGAAACAATTGTGGAATTAGCAAAAAATGAAGTGGAAAAGGAAACAGAGAAATGATGGAATGCTTTGATACTGTATGTTGTAGGTAATACACCTACGATTGGAGCTCTGGAGAGATTCGTTGCAAGCCAGTGGAATTTTGTACCTAAGCCAATGATATTTTACCATAATGAGGGGTATTTTGTGATAAAATTCAAAAATATGGCGAATAGAGATGCTATTCTGTATTCTTGACCTCATACAATTGGAAACAAACCTATAATCACAAAAATTTGGACGCCAGAATTTAATTTCAAAGATGAAATCCTGAAAACTATTCCAATATGGGTCACTTTGCCAAATCTCCCTTTGAATTGCTGGAGTGCAGATTCATTGAGTAGAATTGGGAGTGGACTAGGGGTTCCATATGCTGATGAGTGCACGACTAAAATGGAAAGAATATCATATGCTAGAATTCTTATTGAAATGGATGTAACAGTCCCATTACCTGAATCTATTAAGGTGCAGGACCCAAACGGCAGAAAATTCAATCAAAAAGTGGAGTATATATGGAAGCCAGAGTATTGTGGTAAATGTTTGAGTATTGGTCATTGTTGCAATGAGACAAGGCAGCATGAAAAATGTTAAAGCAATGAAGATAAATATGCAGAAGAAAGTATGGCAAGTAAAAGAGGCAGCAGGGTGATAACTGTGATTTTAACACGTTTTATGCCCATACTTGCTTATGCTTTATGTATGATTTGCCATAAAATAAACCCAGAATGCTTATAAGTTGCGCTTGATTGCAGGTTTGAGCAACAAGATGACGAAAGTCAAAAATCGGCTCGAAACGGAGTGAAACCTGCTCAAGTGTCAAAGATCATGAAAGCAAGGATATTCAGAACTTGGTGCGGACCGCACCATCATGTCATGCGGCCGCACCATAGGAGTTCAGAGAGTTGGCATTCTCAGTTCCAGCCAATGCGGCCGCACTACAAGTTCACGCGGTCCGCACCACAAAAGTTCAGAGACCATCACAAGCCACTCATGCGGCCGCACTACAAGTTCACGCGGTCCGCGCCAGTCATCATGCGGCCGCACTTCATCATTGTGCGGTCCGCGTCAACATCTTTAGAAGGAAAGTCTCAGAAGTCAAGCAACCCAGTGCGGCTGCGTGTCAACTTCGAGCGGACCGCACGGACCCCGCAGGGGTATTTTTGTCCGGTTTTTCTTAACTTAGTATAAATAGAATATTTGCCATTTTTAGGGTACGAATTAGATACCAGAGAGCTGCTGCACTCGTAAGACAAAAGTTTAAGCCTATTTTGGGCATTTTCATCTTGTTTTAACGTGGATTCTTGTAGATTTACATTCTAGTTAATTAATATGTTCATTTTATCTATTTCTTCTTCAATTTCTGTTGTTATTATGGCTAGCTAAACCCATAAGCTAGGGTTGTGGCTCAACCCTAGTGTGGGTAATTAATGGGTATGATGTTTAATGCTTGAATGATGTTGGGTGTTTGATATTTGGGTTAATTTTATGTTTTCACT
>NW_017692685.1:0-5359 GCF_001879085.1 Nicotiana attenuata | reverse complement strand
CGAATTTTCATGGCTTCCCGCAAAGTTATAAAACGCTAGCCACTCTAGGCGCGCTTTTAATAATATTATTTTCCTAAATTCGGGAGTGCATTTCATGCAACCCAAATCCAAATCCCAAAACGTTGAATAAGAGGTGTCGAAGATCCGGGTGCATTTCATGTGACGTGATCCAAAAACACGCTCTTAAACGGCGTTCACTTTCATAAAAACCAATTAAAAGCAGTTAAACAAATTTATAAAATTGCACTATAGGTTTGAACATGCATAAAACCAGATTTTTAGCCATTTATAATAATTTAAGCGACCGTGCTAGAACCACGGGATCCGGGGGTGCCTAACACCTTCCCTCGGGTCAAAAGAGCTCCTTATTCAGAATTTCTGGTTCGCAGACTCCAATTGGGATGTCGAAATTTTCCTCGATTTGGGATTTAAATTAAATCGGTGACTTGGGACACCAAAAGCCAATCCTTTCCCAAGTGGCGACTCTAAAAATAAATAAATAATCCCATTTCGAATAATGTCACTTTAAATGGAAAAACTCCCTTATACATTATCCTTCGGGGTAGGTGTGTAAAAAAGGAGGTGTGACAGCTCTGGCGACTCTGCTGGGGACACGAACCCAGAATTTTGATTCAGGGTTCAAGAATTCGAGCTTAGTACAATTGTTATATTTGGCTTTATCTGATTTTTCCACATGTTCCATGCTATATGTGCTAAATGTTTTACCGCTTTGATATTTGTCGAAATTGTACATATAAACTGTCGCGAATCCCTTCCTCTTTCTGAGTCTTCTACATCATGGAGAAGGGTGCACTTCGTGTAGCTTCTCTTCTGTTTAGAGTCTTTTCCCATTTAGAACGAGGTTGGATAAGTTGCAAAGCCGGCGGAGCTTCTGTATCCCCGGTACGCTGCCTCCCCCTCGGCCCGAGTTGTCCGCTCAGGTAAGCCAGGTCTAGACCAATAAACCTAGGGTTAAACCTAGAAGAACAAATCCTCATGCCGGATCCCTAATAGGACGTTTGTTTGCATCATGTGCATTTGACTTAGGGGACTCAACACAGGGGTTGGATCCGTCTAGGACAGGTGACCTGAAATGAATTGACCATCCTGATGCATCTTACGTGCTACTTGCGCATTTATTTGCTCGGCTATGCATGTTGACCGGCTTGTCTAAATGAGTGAAAATTGAGAAAATAGCAGTGTTAAGATTCAGTAAGGATAACCTCTTGTTGTGAAAAACCAGTGCCCAAATAGTACCGAAATGCTGCCGGATTTGTGAAAAATGAAAAAAAAAGAGAAAAAGAGAAAAATAATTGAAAACATAGAAAAGAAAAATTGTTGGTCAAAATAGTTTTGATTTTGGCAAATCTGCCCGAACTACGCCAGTTTGATTTTCACCGGATGTGAGATACGTAGGCAACCCTCTTCGGGTCCAACCACCCTTTTGCAAAAAATAGCCAAAAATGTCAAAATTTTAATTCTTGTCATAAATAAGTCGGGTGATGCCATTCTTGTCTAAAATAAGCCGAATGTCCCTAAAAGGGCGCCGGAAGGCTGTTTTTGCAAGAACAACCACCCTGAGTCATTTTAAATGGTTTGCGGGCACATCCTTAAAATCTTCCTCCCAGAAGTGCTGAAAGGCCGTATCTGCAAAACCAAGTCCTTGTTTCTCTAGATAAAGAAAAGTTTGCAAAAATAGCCCTTTTTCCTTTTAGGTCAGAATAAGTCATTAAAATACTCCTTAGCTGTCTTTCTTTCGTAAATAAAAATAAAGAAAAATACAAATTTTGAAAAATTGAGCCCGAAAATATTTTGAAAATATTTTTTACTTCAAAAAAAAAAATTCCCAAATTTTTAATAAAAAGAAAAGAAATGCTTAGAAATCTTTCTTTCAAAAATTCAAAAGAAATATCAAAATCAAAATATGTCCATTTTCCTTCTAAGCATTTCTTTCAAAAATTCAAAAAAAAAAGAGTTAGCTTATTTACCTTATTTGCAAGAACTACGCTTGGTCTGATTCATGCGGGGTCATGATACGTAGGCAATCTCCATAGGATTCGACCGTATCCCCTAAAAATAAAATACGAGGGAAGGAAATAAAAGAAAAACAAGAGAGGAAAAGAAACGCAAAAGAGAAAATAAGGAATCGAGAGAAAAACCATGGCAGAAGAACAGGGAAAAGCAAAAAATGAAAAAAAAATGAAAAAAAGAGGGAAAAGAAAAATGAGAGAAAAAATAGAAAGAGAAAGAAAAGCAAGAAAAACAAAGAGTGGAAATCAAAAGAAGGGAAAATAGAAAAGAAAAGCCGGGATGACGCATGCAACCAGTGCAAACATGTAGACAACCGTTTAACTGTATAGGTGCATCACACCCCAATGTGCGATTACCTATCTGTTACTTGTCTCAAACTAACCGTGTGTTGCTGATTTCCAGCCTAGCTTTTAGAAACGGTGGTTGGTTGTGGTAAGCTGGCATCGCATCAATACTTTACCAGATCGAAAGGAAGTGTGGAAATGTCTACAGAAATGACTTTGCCCGCAGTCCCCATCTCTGAAGATAGCCCCATCTCGGGGGTCCCGGCCTCTGAATCTTTTACAGCTGAAGAAAATCGGATCTTGCGCCTGCGACTGATGGAAATGTGGGATGCTTGGAACAATGGAAAGGAACCCCCAAGCAATGTTCCCGGATTCCCAGAGTTATTCCCTAGAGCTGGAGGTGCTACTACGGTCCCTATCAGTCACCCCCCTACCCCTTTTGGGCAACCTACCATGACTGCTCATTTCGTTGGAATGCCTTCTGAGGTTCGCCCCCAGGTGTTCCCAGCGGGAGCGGTTCCTAACATCTTCACTGCTCCACCATGTCCCGCTACAACACAACCTTCGCTGCCAAGGCCTGCCTTTGATCCCACAACATTCACATTCCAAAACCCTGTTTTTCCGTCAGATCCTCCTCAATATCCCACATATAATTACTCTCAGCCACCCCCATACGAGCTTACACCAGGGCAGGACAAAACCCCCAAAGACCCAGAGCAGGATGAAATGGCAAAGAGAATGAGAAGCCTCGAGCAGAGCTTGAAAAACATGCAAGGATTGAGCGGGCAAAAGAGTGTCACATACACGGATCTATGTATGTTCCCTCATGTACACTTGCCGTCAGGGTTCAAAACACCAAAATTTGAGAAGTATGACGGACACGGTGACCCCATTGCTCACCTAAAGAAGTATTGCAATCAGTTACGGGGGGCCGGTGGCAAAGAAGAGCTATTGATGGCATATTTTGGAGAAAGCTTGGTTGGTATCGCTTCAGAATGGTACATGGATCAAGATGCCTCGCGTTGGCATATTTGGGATGATCTGGCCCGAGACTTTGTTCGACAATTTCAGTACAACATAGACATCGCGCCGGACAGGAACTCTTTGGCAAATCTTAAGAAGAAGCCTTCAGAAAGCTTCCGTGAATATGCAATTAAGTGGCGCGAACAAGCGTCGAGAGTGAAACCTCCAATGGATGAGGTAGAGATGGTCACTGTTTTCCTCCAAGCCCAGGAAGCAGACTATTTTCAGAATATGATGTCCGCCATGGGTAAACCTTTCGCCGAGGCAATAAAAATCGGAGAGATGGTAGAGAATGGGTTAAAAACGGGTAGAATCTTGAGCCAGTCAGCTATAAGGGCCACCTCCCAAGCCATCCAAGGCGGGTCTGGAGGAATGGCCAAAGGCAGAAAGAAAGAAGAAACAGTGATGGTGGCATCGGAGGGAAGAAGGTATCGGGCTCCTAGACCGGTGTTCTCTGAAAGAACCCCTCAACACTATTATCCTCATACTGGTATGGCCTATGCTCCTGCACCTTATGCGGTCATGAATGCACAACCCTTCGGCCGACCGCAACCACAAGCTAACCGAAATCCACCTCCATTCCAAAGAAATCAACCCCCTTACCAGAACCAATATAATCCCCGACCACCGCAGAATAACTTTCGTCCTCGAGAACCTCCCAGGAGACCAAATTTTACGCCAATCGGTGAACCCTATTCCAGTTTATTCCCGAAACTCGTCCAGATGAATTTGCTGCAGCCTATTCCCCAAAACAGGCAGAACCCAGAATCTTCAGCTTATCAACGAGGGGTCCATTGTGCTTACCATTCAGGAGCCGAAGGGCATAGTACGGATAACTGCTGGACATTGAAGAAGGCTGTGGAAGATTTGATTGAACAAGGGAAAATAGTGTTGAGGGATGAAGAAGCCCCGAATGTGACTAATAACCCGTTGCCCGCTCACAACAATGGGCCGGTAATCGGTATGATTTGTGAAGACAGGGAGTTTGATCCGGCTTTGAAAGCCATAGTTGCTATTGCCGATGTAGAAAAGAAGCCCAAGTTACTCCCGAAGCAAGGAAAAGGGGAGAAGGAGAATAAAACTGTCAAAACTGAACTTGAAAAGAAACCTGATACAAAAGTAGAAATGGACTCTCTTAAGAATGGAATTTTCTATGTTCCGCGAGGACGCCAAGAAAAACCATTGTTTGTCACTATTCCGAGGAGAGCTAAGATAAAAGGGGAAACACCAATATATGTACCAAAAGGAGCCTATGTGGTACGGGGAACAATTAAACCGCCCCGGCTGAGTGAGCCAGTGGTTATTGGACGCGTACCACAGAAGCCAATGACAGACCCCTCTGCGGTGCCATGGAACTACCAGCAAACAGTGGTCACATACAAGGGCAAAGAAATTTCGGGGGAACTTCCAGGGAAGAACTCTGTTGAGAAATATTCGAATGTGCAGGAAGTGAACAATGCCGCTCGAAAGCGTTTTCCGTCCAAGAGGCCAGTGAGTGCTGAAGAAGCAGAAGCCTTCTTCCAGAAAATGAAGATGCCTGATTATGAGACAGTGGATCAATTAAGAAAGTACCCTGAACAGGTGTCCCTGCTCTCATTGGTGACAAAATCCTCCGAACATCAGAAGATCTTGATGAAAACTTTGAATGAGGCATACGTGCCAATTGAAACTTCAGTCGAGCAGCTCGAAAGGATGGCAGAAAGGTTTTTTGCCATCAACCAACTCTCTTTTAGTAAGAATGACTTGCCTCCTGAAGGCGCAGCCCACAACAAAGCCTTGCATCTGACCGTCAAGTGTGAGGGTTACTATGTCAAACGAGTCATGGTGGATGGAGGATCGGGGGTTGACATCTGCCCACTCTCCACATTGCAGAGGATGGAGATCGGGACAGAAAAGATTCGCCCGAATATGTTTGTGTAAGGGCTTTTGATGGTATTAAGAGGGATACCATCGGTGAAATCGACATGATATTGACCATAGGACCGGTAGACTTCGAGGTGACCTTCCAGGTGTTGGACATG
>NW_017692684.1:0-5360 GCF_001879085.1 Nicotiana attenuata | reverse complement strand
ACAGACTCCTAGAGGTATTATAAATACCCATATCATCTCCAAAATGAAATCATCTGAAAATTTCAATCTCTTTCTCTTCTGCTTATTTTCTACAACTCACAAATATTCTCTTCTTGTGGGAAATACGAGTTAATTGTTAAAACTCGAATTTCAGAGGCTTTGTAAAATTTTGGAGGAATTCTGCTATTATCCCTGCAACAATTAGTGGGAAGCTTAAATTCCTTAAGGATAATGATTACACTATCAAAGTCAGTATGTCACGTCACCATATACATAAATATAATTTTCCCCAATACAGATAGTCCCCCCACTTTCCATTTATTCATCAGTTTGAATATTTGGGAAGTGGAATTCATTTAAGGGAGAATTTTTGTCACCATTAATGCTCTGACAGAGTTTGACGCTTCACTTATTACTTTCATTTAATGCACTAAACACGTGTCATCTTCTTATTGGTCATACAATTGCATAGCACTTTCTTAGGCTTTCTTTTCGGCTTCCTTGTCCACGAAGTGTCAGTTATCATTATTATGGACTTCCCATCACTATAATCTTTCCTTCTGACGGTCATTCATCGGTATAAATATAACTTCCATCTTTGTCTTCTACCATTTAAAGCGTATTGAACACTTTAATTTTTCAAAACTTTTATTCACTTCTTCTTCACTTCAATCTCCTTTGTCATGGCTTCTCCGAACCCTAACCCTAGAAGAACTCCTATTTTAGACAGCTTTCCCAATGCTCCCGTTAGGCATAGAAGAGGTGGTGGTGGTAGACTCCGTAGTTTGGGATCTGTCCGTGGTGGTAGTTCACTCACACCTTCTTCTAGTTCTGGCCCTTCTTCTAGAACTGGAGGTTCCCATTCTCAAAGGTTTTCCTCCAGAAAGAAAGAATCCTCTGAACCCTTACGCGAACCTTTAGTGGAAGAAATAGTTCAAACGGACTTATCTTTTTACCATGACAGGGAATCTCTCAGAACTCAAGTCGCCTCTTTAAATCGAGTTGATACTTATCCTTCTCAAATTACAGACCTTTTAATCCACATAGTTCGTAGAGATTGTCATTGGAGTGATGATGTCCCTATCATCATTCCTAATCCAAATCAGAGAATCACCTCCTACATTATTGGATTTTCTTTTGTTTATATGTATCCCTTTACTTTAGGGTTTACACCAGCCATTGATCCAGTTATTCTAGATTTTTGTCGCTTTTTTAATGTCAGCTTGGGTCAAATTGGCCCAATCGTTTAGAGGGATGTCGCCTGCTTAAGGCACCTCACTAACTTGACAGATGCCGAATTTACTTTTCCCCACCTAATTCATCTCTATTCCCCTAGGCTTTTTCGCAACGGCGTTTTTACCCTAGCAGCCAGGAGCAAAAGGGTTTTAGTGAGCCATGAGGACGATAAAGACCGTGGCTGGTATGCCCGGTTTGTTGCTGCCCCCACTGCTGGTTTAGTGGGTGAAAATAACATTCCCTTCCCAGAGAAGTGGAACTTTGCACGTAAGTATTAAATCTTCCTCGTGCCTTTCCCTTTCAGGTTTTATCACCTTTTCTAATGTCCCTTCTTTTTCCTTTCTCAGCAACTATGGGTGTCGTGGAAACCATGCCCAACTTCCGTGGTTGGGTAGGAAAATTGTTGAAGGCCGCTCCAATGGAGGGTAGGTCGTGAAAAAACCTTTCCATCCGTTATGGTTGGAAAGTAAAAACTCATGGTAAGGGTTTCTATTTTTCCTTGTCTGTATCTTAATATCTTCTTTGTTCTAACTTTTATCCTTCTTTTTATCAGGATTTGCTATTCGTGGGGTCACCGCAGAGTCGATCATAGATGCTCGTGACTTTTTCAATACTCGCACCTCTTCAGCCCAAGATGTATTCTTGGGTTCTTCAAAAAGAAAAGCTACTGCAACTGAAGAAGAAGATTCAGAGGAGGAAGATGAAGGTTCCCTGGTGATGAGGCCTCGAGCCCGGAGACGTATCTTCTCTTATGATGAGGCTGAAGTTTCCCCTCATATATCTCCATCCAAGTCTATTATTACTCTAGTTATCATTCCTGATGATGACATCTCTCCTCACGACACTCGTGAGTCTATCGATCAACTTTTTGCTAGTGGTTTTGGTAGTGAAAACTTAGGACCTATTTTAGATGAAATTCCCTTATCTTCTTCTTCATCTCCCGTACCTATGATTGCTCTTTTACCTTCATCAACTTTTGCTTCTGTTCCTCCTTATATCGCTCCTCCTTTGTCTGTTCCTCCATCTATTGTTCACCATACGGAGGTGGGCTCTTCAAGTAAGAGTACTACTATGAGGAGCGTAACCATTGAAGTTCCTACTAACAACAGCCTCTTGAGAAAGTCTGGTCAGGCTGATATTTAGCTCGAGCCTTTGATTGGCCCCATTGAAAAAACAAAACTTGAAAGCCACACCAACCTGACCCTCATGAATGACATAGTGCATGCCACTTTAAAGGTATTCTTCTTTCCTATTTTTCTCCATTCTATAAAAAATTTCGACTCTGGGATTTTCACTTCTCTTTTATTTGCAGGCCAATCTTATTGGCACTGAGCTGATGAGCAGAATTTCCCTCTTGGAGAAGGTAGCACGTGATTCTCAGTTTGAGGCAAACAATTGGAAGGAACAATTTGGCAGTGTTCAACTCGACATGGAGGATTTACAAGACAACAAGAGTGCCTTAGAACAACAGGTTCGAGCACCACTTCCGAGTTGGGGGTCATCAAGGCATCGTTGAATCAGGGGGAAAAAGAAAGAGAACGTCTTGAGACTTCATTTTCCGAACAATTATCCAAGGCCAGTGAAGAAATCAGGGCATTGAAGGATCTTTTGAACCAAAAAGAAGTTTATGCCGGGGAGTTAGTTCAGAATTTGACTGAGGCACAGGAGGATCTTCGTGCCTCTGTGGATAGTATGCATGCTTTGGAGAATTCTCATGCCGCCCTTCAATCTTCTTATAATTCTGTATTAGCTGAGAATGAAGGACTCAAGAATGAGGTCGCTGCTTGGAAAAGGGATTATGAAATCCTTGAGGAAAAAACTGATGTTGAGGTGAGTTGGGCCTTCCTAAATTCTCGTCGTGACACCTTACTAGAAATGGGTCAAGAGGACTTCAACCTTGAATCAAAATTAGCCAAGGTAAATGAAACCATCGCACGAACTCAACAAACACAAGATTTTTCATCTCCCGAGGTTGAAGTTCCCTTGGTTGAAACTCCCGCCGCTGAAGCCTCTGTGAATGCTGCAATTGCTTCGGATGTTGTACCTTCTTCAAGCTCAACTGTGCCCCTTGCTGCAAGCCAAGCTGAGATCTCGTCTGTCGATGTTGCTCCAGTTGAGCCCGCTGATGATCCTTCCTCAGTTCTTTCTTCTTAGCGAAAAGACTTATATTTGCTTTAAATTTCCTTTTTTGCAGGTACCCATCTGGAAAACTATATTTAAAGTTTTTGGTTTCTTGTGATAGTTTTTTTTTGTAATCAAACCCCTGCTTATCAGTTAAGGTTTGATTTTGAAAGTTCAAGTCCCCAAGTCTTGTTTAAGGGGCATTTTTTGTATGAATAGTTCAATGACTAAGTTTATACTCAGTCTTTTAGTTTTAAAATATTAAGAAGTTTGTCTTTAAACTTCCATCTGTTCTATTCGTGCCTTTTATTTTCAAGGACTTAAAGAATAGTCTGCATTTTTATTCTTTGAAAATGCTTTCATTAACCTCATGACTAAATAACATGAGTTTTATAAAAGAGGGCTCTTTTATATTTTGACACTTAATGAAGAAGACGTCTCAACTTCATAATGGTGTGATCATACGATAAAAGAAATAGGAACACACATGTTTTTTGCAACAACTTCGAGAAATTTTTATTTCTGAACTTTGACAAGTTTTGAATAATACTTTACTTATGCTTGAATTACATCTATAACTTTCTCGTAACTGTTTTTTCTTGTAACAGATTTTTTAAGAAAAAATAATAAACACGAGGTTTTTCTTTATAACCCGTTTTAGAACAATAAATGCAAGGTTTTTTTTTACAACCTGCTTTAGTACACAGCTTTTACCCTAATTACAGTAAGGATTTCTTTAGCCTTGGCTCATGACTTCATTACTCTGCACTTGACTTTTTCCCAGGCTTGATTTTTCTTCAATCTTCTCTGCCCTCTTTATATATACTTGTGTATATTATGTAGTCCCCCAAATTGGGGACTTCCAATGTGAAGGAAGCACCTTCCCGTCCATTGTTTCCAACTCGTATGCTCCTTTTCCTGTAATATCTCGAACTCTGTAGGGTCCTTCCCAGGTTGGACTTAGTTTACCCGCGTTGCCTGCCTTTGTAGATTAAAAAACCTTTTTAAGCACGAAGTCCCCAATTTTGAAGTACCTCAACCGTGCTTTCCTGTTGTAATATCGTTCGATCACTTGTTTTTGTGCTGCCATTCTTACTAATGCAGCTTCTCTCTTGCCTTCCAGTAAATCCAAATTGACTCGCATCTCTTCATCATTAGCCTCTTGTGTTGCTTGTGAGAATCTTGTACTTGGTTCTCCTATTTCAACTGGGATTAATGCTTCAGCTCCATAAACTAAAGAGAAAGGAGTTTCACCTGTGCTCGTCTTTGTTGTCGTGCGATATGCCCATAAAACTCCGGGTAACACTTCAGGCCAATTACCCTTTGATTCCTCTAAACGTTTCTTCAAATTATTGATTATGACTTTGTTCGTTGATTCTGCTTGCCCATTGCCTACTAGGTGATAAGGTGTAGATGTGATTCTCTTAATTTGCCAACTCTCAAAAAACTCGGTGACTTGAGCTCCGATAAATTGAGGGCCATTGTCGCATATAATCTCCTTTGGTACACCAAATCGGCAGATGATATTACGCCAAATAAAGTCTTTGACCTCCTTTTCTCGTACCTGTTTGAATGCTCCTGCCTCTACCCATTTAGTGAAGTAATCAGTAAGTACTAGCAAAAATTTTACCTGTCCTTTTGCTTGTGGTAATGGACCCACAATATCCATTCCCCACTTCATGAATGGCCATGGTGATATGACCGCATGTAACAACTCCGCAGGTCTATGCATGTTGTTACCGTACCTTTGACATTTATCACATTTAGCTACAAAACTTTCCGCTTCTTCCTCCATTTTAGGCCAGTAATATCCTGCTCTAATCAAGGTTCTTACTAGTGATCTTCCTCCTGCGTGATTCCCGCAATGCCCCTCATGTATTTCCCTCATTACATACTCCGTTTGAGAAGGTCCGAGGCATCTTGCTAATGGACCACCGAACATTTTACGATAAAGATTCCCTTGTTTTAAACAGTAACGAGCAGCCTTTTTTCGAAGTGCATGC
>NW_017692683.1:0-5361 GCF_001879085.1 Nicotiana attenuata | reverse complement strand
TAAGTCCCTTGCCCTATTATTTCCTCTACCACATTTAAGGAATGATCATATTTAAAGATCAAGGGAATGAAGTTCAATGGAAAACAGAATTAGTCGTGATGATGTGTTTTGTTTTGTTTTGTTTTTTTATACCGTTGGAGTGTTGGTGGCATACATTTGATCCCTTACTTTTGTTTTGTTGCATGTGCTTGTTGACACAATTTTTATATTANGTTTATAGCGATATACTTTCCGTTGAATTCCGCAAATTTTCTTATTGGTGTAATCGATAACCGAATCGATAAGCCCCCAAAATCGATAAATCAAAATCGAAAAAATCAAAACCTTATTGAAACGATAACGATAAGCATATGTACAAATCGATAATCGATAAGTAATTATCGATAAGGGTCAAAATCGAATCGATAAATCGAATGCACACCCCTATTTTTTACTGTTTTTACTGCTTAAAGTGATTTACTGCCTGATATAGCATTGTCTTATGCACTCATGTGTTTTCATGCCTTCAGTTATTATTTATTATTATTACTCACTGGGTCGCAGTACTCACATTACTCCCTGCACCATGTGTGTAGATTCAGGCATAGCAGAGTCCGCTCCTGAGCACTGATATTCTCCCAGACCAGGCAGCGAGTTGGAGCTTCGAGGTAGTTGTTTGACGTCCGCAGCCCCTTGACTCCCCTATTATATGTTATTTCAGTTCCTTCAGACTATTGTATCAGATATTCTATTTCTTCGACTTATAGTAACGCTGTAGTAGCTCATGACTTGTGACACCCCGGTTTGGGCTGTGTCGGGATGGTTTCCCTTGCTATTGTCGCTGTTCTCGCTTTTATAACTATTTATATGCATTGTGGTTCTATTAATGCTAAGAAATTGTTAAAAGAGGTGTTTCCGTTTGTTCTGGCTGGCCTTGTCTTCATGAGAGGCGCCATCACGGCCGGGGTTTGGGAATTGGGCCGTGACAAGTTGGTATCAGAACCTAGGTTACTAGGTCTCACGAGTCATGAGCTGGTTTAGTAGAGTCTCGCGGATCGGTACGGAGACGTCTGTACTTATCCTCGGGAGGCTGTAGAACCTTTAGGAAAATTCCACATTCTTGAAATCCTTGTCGTGCGAACATGTTGATCCGAGTACTAAATTTCTCTTTATTCTATCCTCTCACAGATGGTGAGGACACGAGCTACCGGACGTGGCGGACGACCACCAGTACCACCCACTGAGACCACCAGAGGCCGTGGACGCGGTCGTGGTCGTGGCAGAGGAAGAGCAGCAGCGGCAGCGCCTGTCGATCCACCAATTGCCCCAGCTCAGGATCAGGCTCCAGCAGCACCAGTTCAGGCACCAGCGGTGCCCATCGTGATTCCTGGCCTTCAGGAGACTTTGGCTCAAATTTTGACAGTTTGCACTGGCCTGGCTTAGGTCGTTTCAGCCACCACATCAGCAGCTACTTCGTAGGCTGGGGGAGGCAATCAGACCCCTGCTGCTCGCACACCTGAGCAGGGAGTGCAGGGATTACAGACTCCAGAGGCACCTCTAGCTCAGCCGGTTGCACCAGTGCAGGAGTTCAGGGTTCCAGTTATGCCCGAGGATGAGCAGCGTCATCTTGAGAGGTTTGATAGACTCCAGCCTCCGGCATTTAGTGGTGCGAGGGCGAGGATGCCCAGGGTTTTCTTGATAGATGTCAGCGGATGATCCGTACAGCGGGGATTCTCGAGTCTAGTGTGTGGCTTTTACTACTTTTCAGTTTACTGGGGTTGCCTTCACTTGGTGGGAGGCGTATGAGAGGCGTAGGTCGACTGGTGCAGCACCTTTGACTTGGCAGGAGTTCTCCACTCTCTTTTTGGAGAAGTATGTACCGCAGTCCCGCAGAGAGGAGCTGCGCAGGCAGTTTGAGTGGCTACGGCAGGGAGATATGACTGTGTCTCAATATGAGATAAGATTTTTAGAGTTGGCTCGTCATGCCGTCTGGATGGTTCCGTCAGATCGTGAGCGGATCAGGAGATTTGTTGATGGCCTTAACTACCATCTCCGTGTTCTTATGACTAGAGAGAGAGTATTGGGTGCTTCATTCGAGGAGGTGGTTGATATAGCTCGAGAGATTGAGGCGGTTTGCCGTCAGGATCGAGAGGAGAGGGAGGCCAAGAGGCCTCGAGGTTCTGGCAGTTACAGTGGTGCTCCTTCGAGGGGCCAGTTCCAGCATGGTAGGGGTCGTTCTTTCAGGCCCGCTCAGTCGGCTCGTCCCGAGTATCGCGGTGCATCTTCAGGTCGTGGGTATCATGGTTCTCAGCAGAGTCAGCCTTCACTCAGCGCTCTTCCAGCACAGAGTTCATCTCGTGCCCCGTCTGTTCAGGGTTCTTCTAGGCCGAGTGCGTCAGCTAGTCACTCCGGCACGAGGGTTCCCTTCAGTCCCATTCACCGGCACCTGGGATTTGTTATGAGTGCGGAGAGTTTGGGCATATGTGGAGGCATTGTCCTCGTCGTGCTGCTAGCTCATCTCAGCAGAGGGGTCAGCCCTCGTCTTCTGGTCCAGCTTCTTCAGCACCCGCCCCGCCAGCTAGGGAAGAGGGTCAGACAGCCAGGGGTCGCCCCAGAGGTGGAGGTCGATCAGGCGGTGGTCAGGCTCGCTTTTATGCTCTTCAGGGCAGAACAGATGCCATTGCTTCAGATGCCGTCATTACAGGTACTATTTCAGTCTGCCACAGGGATGCCTCAGTCTTATTTGATCCCGGTTCCACCTATTCTTATGTGTCCTCATATTTGCTCATCATTTGTGTACGACCCGAGGGTGTCTTGCTTTACCTGTTCATGTATCTACCCCAGTGGGCGATACTATTGTTATAGACCATGTATACCGGTCATGTTTGGTTACTATTGGGGGTCTGGAGACCCGAGTTGATCTGTTGCTATTGAGCATGGTGGATTTTGATGTTATTTTGGGCATGGACTGGTTATCTCCGTGTCACGCTATTCTAGATTGTCACGCTAAGACAGTCACTTTGGCATACCGGGTGTACCGAGGATCGAGTGGCGTGGTATGACTGACTATGTTCCTAGCAAGGTGATTTCATTCTTAAAGGCCCAGCGTATGGTTGGGAAGGGTTGCATCTCATATTTGGCATTCGTGAGGGATGTTGGAGCTGAGACTCCTAGCATTGATTCTGTTCCAGTTGTGAGGGAGTTTCCCGATGTTTTCCCTACAGACCTGCCGGGCATGCCCCCGGACAGGGATATTGATTTTGAAATTGACCTGGTACCGGGAACTCAGCCCATTTCCATTCCGCCATATCGTATGGCACCAACGGAGTTGAAAGAATTGAAGGATCAGCTTCAGGAACTCCTAGATAAGGGGTTCATTCGGCCTAGTGTGTCACTGTGGGGTGCACCGGTCTTGTTCGTGAAGAAGAAGGATGGCACCATGAGAATGTGCATTGACTACAGACAATTGAACAAAGTAACAGTGAAGAACAAGTATCCCCTGCCTCGCATTGATGATTTATTTGACCAGCTTCAGGGAGCGAGGGTGTTCTCCAAGATTGATCTCTGTTCGGGCTATCACCAATTGAAGATCAGGGATTCAGATATTATGAAGACTGCTTTCAGGACTAGATATAGGCACTATGAGTTTCTTGTTATGTCCTTTGGGCTAACCAATGCCCCAGCAGTGTTCATGCATTTGATGAACAGTGTATTTCAGCCGTATCTGGATTCGTTCGTTATTGTTTTCATTGATGATATTCTGGTGTACTCGCGTAGTCAGGAGGAGCACGCGCAGCATTTGCGAGTTGTATTGCAGAGATTGAGAGAGGAGAAGCTTTATGCAAAGTTCTCCAAGTGTGAGTTTTGCTCAGTTCAGTGGCTTTCTTGGGGCACGTGGTGTCCAGCGAGGGTATTCAGGTCGACCCGAAGAAGATAGAGGTGGTTCAGAGTTGGCCTAGACCGACCTCAGCCACAGAGATTCGTAGTTTCCTTGGGTTGGCAGGTTATTATCACCGGTTTGTTCAGGGATTTTCCTCTATTGCATCGCCCTTGACCAAGTTGACTCAGAAGAGTGCTCCATTTGTATGGTCGGACGAGTGCGAGGAGAGCTTTCAGAAGCTCAAGACAGCTTTGACCACAACTCCAGTGTTGGTTCTGCCACCAGCTTCAGGTTCTTATACGGTATATTGTGATGCTTTGGGAGTTGGATTGGATGTGCATTGATGCAGGAGGGTAGAGTTATTGCTTATGCTTCTCGTCAGTTGAAGCCCCACGAGAAGAACTACCCTGTTCATGATTTGGAGTTGGCTTCTATAGTTCATGCTTTGAAGATTTGGAGGCACTACTTGTATGGCGTGTCTTGTGAGGTATTCACCGATCATCGCAGTCTTCAGCATTTGTTCAAGCAAAAGGATCTTAATTTGAGGCAGCGGAGGTGGCTAAAGTTACTTAAGGATTAGTATATTACCATTCTGTATCACCCGGGGAAGGCCAATGTAGTGGCCGATTTTGAGCCGAAAGGCAGTTAGTGTGGGGAGTTTGGCGTATATTCCAGTTGGGGAGAGGCCCTTCGCAGTTGATGTTCAGGCCTTGGCCAATCGGTTGGTGAGACTAGATATTTCGGAGCCCAGTCAGATGTTGGCTTGTGTGGTTTCTCGGTCTTCCTTATATGATCGCATCAGAGAGCGCCAGTATGATGATCCGCATTTTTTTGTCCTTAAGGACAGGGTTCAGCATAATGATGCCAGAGACGTGACTATTGGTGAGGATGGTGTGTTGAGGATGCAGGGCCGGATCTGTGTGCCCAATGTGGACGGGCTTAGGGAGTTGATATTGGAAGAGGCCCACAGCTTGCGGTATTCCATTCATCCGGGTGCCGCGAAGATGTATCAGGATTTGAGGCAGCACTATTGGTGGAGAAGAATGAAGAAAGACATTGTAGGATTTGTGGCCCAGTGTCTCAACTGTCAGCGGGTAAAATATGAGCATCAGAGACCGGGTGGTGTACTTCAGCGGATGATTATTCCCGAGTGGAAGTGGGAGAGGATTACTATGGATTTCGTGAGTGGTCTCCCTCGGACTTTGAAGAAGTTTGATTCGATTTGGGTGATTGTGGATCGGCTGACCAAGTCCGCGCACTTCATTCCAGTATGTACTACCTATTCATCGGAGCGGCTGGCAGGGATCTTTATCTGGGAGATTTTTCAATTGCATGGTGTTCCAGTGTCTATTATCTCAGACAGGGGTACTCAGTTTATTTCTCAGTTCTGGAAGACTTTTCAGCGAGAGTTAGGTACACAGGTGGAGTTGAGCACAGCATTTCATCCTCAGACGGACGGACAGTCCGAGCGTACTATTCAGATATTGGAGGACATGTTGCCT
>NW_017692682.1:2814-5362 GCF_001879085.1 Nicotiana attenuata | reverse complement strand
TAAAGCCATGCAAATTTGATCCCTCTCGATCCCATCTTTTATCTTATGACAGATATGTTTATAGCCAAATTTTCCCGCACAACAACTAAGGGTAAAACAAGAAAAAAATTAGACTAGTTATTTTGTTTCTTTGGTGTAGTGGGGGGCTGGAGATTTATACATTTTGCTAGGGGGTGATTATTTGTCTTCTGATTACAGAAGGGAATACATTGGTTAACTAATAAAGATTCATGAGCTAAGATTTCCCATAACGTGTCATTAATTCGGTGTCATTAATCCGTATAGCATAAGCATTGGCTGATGATCTAACTCCTAGTAATAGAGTAGATAACTTTGCTGACTTTGATGGATTATTCAGAAATAAATTATATATATATATTCATAACGGGTTAACGGATTATCCTTCAAGAAAATTGAATAATCCGCCCCCAAACGGATAAGCCATTAATAAAAAAATTTTAATCTACTCCCTATCCGTTAAACCGTTAACTCGATACCAATAAGCCATTAAGCTTCGATTTCGGTTCGGTTTTCGGTTTCGGATCGATTTTGAACACCCCTAGCTCAAAGTAATAAGGTAAATACAGATCTGAACAGTTTAAAATATATAACTCAACTGCCTCTACATGTCGATGCCATTAATTGTATGAAATGCACAGTGTACTCCCACTCTCAAGTGCTCAACCCCTCGGTACTGAATATGGACATCCGGCCCAGGGAAATCCATCCCGGAATATATACAACACTGATTGTAAGTCACTCAGTACCGGGGAAACCAGGGCAATCCAACCCTGTGGAAAAATCCATCTCCAAGTAGATATATAAATTCTCAACCACTCGGTACCGTATATGGCCATCCGGCCCAAGGAAATCCATCCCGGAACATACTCATCACTGACTATAAGTCACCTGGTACCGAGGAACAAGGGTAATCCAACCCTGTGGAGAAATCCATCTCCAGATATCAATAATTCGGACAAATCTATGTCCAGAAAAATCCATCCCTCAATAATATCATCCGCGCCCACTGTGGGTGTGTAGACTCCGTAGGGGCTCCTACGGCCCAAGCGCTATCATAATCAATATAACTGCTGCGACGTGCAGCTCGACCCCATAACTGTCACTCATAATCAGGCTCTCGGCCTCACTCAGTCATCACTCTCCAGTCTCACCACGGGCTCACAATTTCAAAAAACTAGCCTGGTAACAATGATATGCTATGCCAATAATAACAACTGAGACTGAGATATAATATGAATGCATGAATTTGACTGAGTACAAAATAACAGTGAAATCAGTGAAATGACAGCAAGAAACGACCACTAGGGTCCCAACAGTATCTGCGTGAAGCCCTAACATGATTTCTAGCATGTTTACAGCTTAATTACTTTATCACATAATGGAAACACGGATATCGACAAGAAAGCGTCATTAAACGGTGCCATGGAATGAACCAGGTCACGATTCTCACGGTGCACGGTCGCACGCCCGTCACTTGGCATGTGCGTCACCTCAATACTAACCACATAACACGTAGTTCCGGGTTTCGAACCCTCGGAACCAAGTTTGAAAGAGTTACTTACCTCAAACCGAGCAAAATCTTACTCCGCAATGCCCTTGCCTCTCGACTCGGCCTCTGAATGCCCCGAATCTAGCCACAAGCAATACAATACGATCAATATAGGCTAAAGGAACCAATTCCACAAAAATACCAAATTATAGGCCAAATCCTGAAATTCACTCAAACCCGGCCCCCGAGCCCACGTCTCGAAATCTGACAAAAATCACAAAACTAGAAAGTCCATTCACTCACGAGTCTACCCATACCATTTTCATCAAAATCCGACATCATTTGGTCACTCAAATCCCCAAATTACTCTCTCTAGAATCCCAAGCCCTAACCCCTTATCTCACTTCAAAAATCCTACTAATTAGGCGAGAAATCAACAGGAAAACACCATTGCTAGTGATATTAGAGCTCAAGCAACTTACCTCAGTGAATATCCTTGAATCCCTTTCAAAAATCTCCCCAAAAGCTCCAAAGTCCGAATTGAAAATGATGGAAATGAGCAAAATCACGAAGTCCCCTTTTTATACCTTCTGATCAGTGAAACCGCACCTGCGGTCCACTTGTCCTCTTCTACGACACCGCACCTGCGGAAATTTCCATCTCAGGTGCGGAACTCACTTAATACACCAAGTCCGCATCTGCGGCCAACCTTTCGCACCTGCAGGTGAGCACATGCGCATTTCCCTCCACTTCAGCGGAAAATGCCAAACTCCTCACTTCTGCATCTGCGGGCTCGCAGATGCGACCTCTCTTACGCACCTGCGATTCCAGCCCAGGTCCTCTTTGTCCGCATCTGCGGCTCCCCAAGTGCACCTGCGACCTTGCACCTGCGGTTCCCACTCCGCAGGTGCGAAAACACCAACAGCTGCAGCTTCAGCTGCATTTTTCAAATTCCAAACTCCCTGTTAGCCATCCGGAATCACCCCGAGCCCCTCGGGACCTCAACCAAACATACCAACAAGTCATATATCAACATAC
>NW_017692682.1:0-915 GCF_001879085.1 Nicotiana attenuata | reverse complement strand
GTTAATAAAAAAATTTTAATCTACTCCCTATCCGTTAAACCGTTAACTCGATACCAATAAGCCATTAAGCTTCGATTTCGGTTCGGTTTTCGGTTTCGGATCGATTTTGAACACCCCTAGCTCAAAGTAATAAGGTAAATACAGATCTGAACAGTTTAAAATATATAACTCAACTGCCTCTACATGTCGATGCCATTAATTGTTTGCTAACAGCCTAGCATACAAATTCAGAAATCGAAATTTTATGTCCAATCACCTCATTCTTGAACTTCCAGTGACATAGCTAAGGCATGAATACATGTTAAAGAACGCATTCATGCAGTTGGATTGAGCCATTGCCCCTGTTGAAATCATGCTCACTACTGCAACTAAAGCCATGCAAATTTTGATCCCTCTCGATCCCATCTTTTATCTTGTGACAGATATGTTTATAGCCAATTTTCCCGCACAACAACTAAGGGAAAACAAAGAAAAAAAATTAGACTAGTAGTTTTGTTTCTTTGGTGTAGTGGGGGGCTGGAGATTTATACATTTTGCTAGGGGGTGATTATTTGTCTTCTGATTACAGAAGGGAATACATTGGTTAACTAATAAAGATTCATGAGCTAAGATTTCCCATAACGTGTCATTAATTCGGTGTCATTAATCTGTATAGCATAAGCATTGGCAGATGATCTAACTCCTAGTAATAGAGTAGATAACTTTGCTGACTTTGATGGATTATTCAGAAATAAATTTTATATATATATTCTTAACGGGTTAACGGATTATCCTTCAAGAAAATTGAATAATCCGTCCCCAAACCGATAAGCCGTTAATAAAAAAATTTTAATCTACTCCCTATCCGTTAAACCGTTAACTCGATACCAATAAGCCATTAAGCTTCGATTTCGGTTCGGTTTTCGGTTTCGGATC
>NW_017692681.1:0-5362 GCF_001879085.1 Nicotiana attenuata | reverse complement strand
CCCAGCCTCCGCCTACACCTGAGGAGCCTTACTATGCACCTCCAGTTTCTAGCGCGCCTCCTACGCAGGGTGCTTCCAGAGGTCAGTCCAGCAGACCTGGCTCTAGTCAGTCACAGCCACCGCGTCCTCCCAGAGCTTGTTTCAAGTGTGGTAATACACGCCATATGGTTAGGGACTGCCCCAGACTTGGTATGGGTGCATCTTCACAGACTGCTCAGCCATAGCGTGCTCCTCAGAGTTCTCAGGCCATGGTCACAGCTCCAACTGCTACCCCATCTGCCCAGCCGGTTAGGGGCGGAGATCGGGGAGATAGAGGTCGCCCTCGAGAGAGGGGCCGGGCCAGATATTATGCTATTCCTGCTCGTACCGAGGTTGTTGCCTCCGACTCCGTCATTACAGGTATTATATTGGTCTGTCACAAAGAGGCGTCGGTTCTATTCGATCCGGGCTCTACTTATTCTTATGTGTCTTCTTACTTTGCTCCGCATTTGGGTATGCCTCGGGATTCTTTGAGTGCCCCCGTGTATGTTTCTACTCCTGTGGGGGATTCTCTTGTTGTGGACCGCGTTTATTGGTCATGTTTGGTTACTATTCGTGGTTTTGAGACCAGAGCGGATTTATTGTTACTCGGTATGGTTGATTTTGACATTATCCTTGGCATGGACTGGTTGTCGCCTCATTTCGCTATTCTTGATTGTCACGCCAAGACCGTGACGCTGGCTGTGCCAGGTATTCTGCGTATTGAGTGGAGTGGTACTTTAGATCACACTCCCAGTAGAGTTATCTTTTTCCTTAAAGCTCAGCGTATGGTTGAGAAGGGGTGTGCCGCGTATTTAGCTTATGTGAGAGATGTCAGTGCTGATACCCCTTCTGTTGATTCAGTCCCAGTGGTACGGGATTATTCCGATGTGTTTCCAGTAGATCTTCCGGGCATGCCACCCGATAGGCACATTGATTTTGGCATTCATCTGTTGCCGGGCATTCAGCCCATTTCCATTCCTCCGTATCGTATGGCTCCTCCTGAGTTGAAGGAGTTGAAGGATCAGTTGCAGGAATTGCTTGATAAGGGTTTTATTCGCCCCAGTGTTTCACCGTGGGGTGCTCTTATCTTATTTGTGAAGAAAAAGGATGGTTCCATGCGTATGTGTATTGATTATTGCCAGTTAAACGAGGTTACAGTGAAGAACCGTTATCCTTTGCCTCGCATTGATGATCTGTTTGACCAGCTTCAGGGCGCACAGGTGTTTTCTAAGATTGACTTGCGCTCAGGTTACCATCAGTTGAAGATTTGGGAGCCAGATATCCCGAAGACTGCCTTCAGGACTCGGTATGGTCATTACGAGTTCCTTGTTATGTCATTTGGGCTGACCAATGCCCCAGCAGCTTTTATGCATTTGATGCACAGTGTGTTCAGGCCATATCTTGACTCGTTCGTTATTGTTTTTATTGATAATATTCTGGTGTATTCCCGGAGTCGGGAAGATCATGAGCAGCACCTGAGGACCGTGCTTCAGACCCTAAGAGAGAAGAAGCTATATGCAAAGTTCTCAAAATGTGAGTTTTGGTTGAGTTCGGTGGCATTCTTAGGCCACGTAATTTCGAGTGAGGGTATTCGGGTGGATCCGAGAAAGATAGAGGCCATGCATAGTTGGCCCAGGCTGTCCTCAGCTACAGTTTGCAGTTTCCTTGGTTTGGCGGGCTACTACCGTCGTTTTGTGGAGGGATTTTCATCGATTGCGTCCCCTATGACTAGATTGACCCGGAAGGGTGCCCCATTTCAGTGGACAGAGGAGTGTGAGGCGAGCTTTCAGAAGCTCAAGACAACTTTGACTACAGCCCCTATTTTGATATTGCCTACTGGTTCGGGGTCCTATACAGTTTATTGTGATGCCTCACGGGTTGGCCTTGGGGCGGTGTTGATGTAGGACGGTAGAGTGATTGCCTACGCGTCCAGACAGTTGAAGATATATGAGAAGAACTACCCTGTCCACGACCTTGTAGCTGCTATTGTTCATGCCTTGAAAATCTGGCGTCATTATTTGTACGGTGCGCCTTGTGAGATCTATACTGGCCACCGGAGTTTGCAGCACTTTTTCAAGCAAAAGGATCTAAATTTGCGCCAGCGGAGGTGGTTAGAGTTGTTGAAGGACTATGATAATACTATTTTGTATCATCCGGGCAAGGCCAATGTAGTGGCGGATGCCTTGAGTCGCCGGGCGGAGAGTTTGGGGAGTTTGGCATATTTACCAACTTCAGAGAGGCCCATGGCGATGGATGTTCAAGCCTTAGCCAGCCAGTTTGTGAGATTGCACCGTTCGGAGCCCAGTTGGGTTCTAGCTTGTGTAGTTTCCCGGTCTTCCCTATTTGATCGTATCAGGGAGCGGCAGTATGATAACCCTCATTTGCTTGTCCTTAAGAACAAGGTCCAGCGTGGTGATGCCAGAGATGTGACCATCGGAGATGACGGGGTATTGAGGATGTAGGGCCAGATTTGTGTGCCCAATGTTGATGACCTCCGAGAGTTGATTTTAGCAGAGGCCCATAGTTCGCGGTATTCCATCGATCCGGGTGCCGCAAAGATGTATTAGGACTTGAGGCAGCACTATTGGTGGAGGCGGATGAAGAAAGATATAGTTGGGTATGTGTCTAGATGCCTCAACTGCCAGCAGGTGAAGTATGAGCACCAGCGATCGGGTGGGTTGCTTCAGCAGATAGAGATTCCGGAGTGGAAATGGGAGTGCATCACCATGGACTTTGTATCTGGACTCCCACGGACCCTGAAGAAGTTTGATGCCATTTGGGTTATTGTTGATCGCCTGACCAAGTCCGCTCATTTTATTCCTGTGTGTACCACTTATTTATCGGAGCGGTTGGTGGAGATTTATATCCGAGAGATCGTCCGTCTATATGGTATTCCAGTCTCTATTATTTCAGATAGAGGTACTCAGTTTACATCGCGGTTCTGGAGAGCCGTGCAGCAGGAGCTAGGTACTCGGGTGGAGTTGAGCACGACATTTCACCCCCAGACAGACGGACAGTCCGAGCGCATTATTCAGATTCTTGAGGATATGCTCCATACGTGTGTGATTGAGTTTGAAGGGTCTTGGGAATCAGTTCTTACCATTGGCGGAGTTTGCTTACAACAACAGTTATCAGTCCAGCATCCAGATGGCGCCGTATGAGGCTTTATATGGTAGGAGGTGTAGATCTCCAGTTGGATGGTTTGAGCCGGGGGAGGCTCGGTTGTTAGGTACGGATTTGGTTCAGGAGGCCTTGGACAAGGTCAAGATCATCCAGGATAAGCTTTTCAGCTCAGTCTAGGTAGAAGAGTTATGCAGATCGCAAGGTTCGAGATGTAGCATTTATGGTTGGTGAGCGGGTATTGCTCCGAGTATCGCCTATGAAGGGCGTGATGAGATTTGGGAAGAAGGGCAAGCTTAGCCCTGGTTCATTGGTCCGTTTGAGATTCTTGATCGAGTGGGACAGGTGGCTTATAGACTTGCATTGCCGCCTAGCTTATCAGCCGTGCATCCAGTTTTTCATGTATCCATGCTCCGGAGGTATCACGGCGATTCAACCCACGTGTTATATTTCAGCACTGTCCAGTTGGACAAGGACTTGTCTTATGAGGAGGAGTCGGTAGATATTCTAGACCAAAGGGTTCGTCAATTGAGATCCAGGAGTTTCCCCTCGGTTCGTGTCCGGTGGAGAGGTCAGCCTCCTGAGGCATCGACCTGGGAATCCGAGTCTGGTATGCGGAGCCGTTACCCTTATCTCTTTCCCGACTCAGGTACTTCTTTCTTTTGTCCGTTCGAGGACGAACGGTTATTTTAGTGGTGGAGGATGTGACGACCCAAAGGGGTCATCACTTGTTTTCTTACCCATTCCGTACTTCTGAGGCCTTGAAAAAACCTCATCTAGGGTCGCCTCGATTTGCGTGCGTAGTCCGGGCGCGTAGCCGGAAAACTTAAATATGAATTTTGTGAGAAAAACGCTAAATTATGGTATTAAATTGACTAAGTTTGACTTCGGTCAACATTTTGGGTAAACGGACCAGGACCCGTGATTTGACGGTCCCGGAGGGTACGTAGGAAAATATGGGACTTGAGCGTATGCCCGGAATCGAATTCCGAGGCCCCAAGCCCGAGTAATGAATTTTTGAGTAAAATTGTTTTTCTGAAATTTATGAAGAAAATTGAAATGAAAATTGGTTAGAACATGTTGGTATCGGGCCCGTTTTTTGGTTCCAGCGCCCGGTACAGGTCTTATGTATGAATTAAGCACTTTCTGTAAAGTTTGGTTGAAAGCGGACGTCGTTCGACGTGTTCCGGACATAAATGGGAACTTGATGTTCTATGAAAAATTTGGAAGAAAACATGAGCTTTTAGGCTTGATTTGATGTATATGATGTTATTTTGGCGATTTGATCGCACGGATAAGTCCGTAGGATGTTTTTGAGGTGGTGTGTATGTTTGGTTTGGAGCCCCGAGGGCTCGGGTGAGTTTCGAGTAGGTCCTGGGATACCTTAGGCTTAAAATACCAGATGTTGCAGGTTCAGGAAAATATTGCAGACTCTGAACCCTCCAGCGCGGCCGCGGTCGCCTTTGCGCGGTCCGCGGTTGGTGCTGTGCGGCCGCGATCGCCTTTGCGCGGTCCGCGGTGGGTGTTGCGCGGTTGCGGTCGTCTTCGCGCGGCCCGCACAAGGAACTTAAAAGATTAGCAGGTCATCAAGTAGGTCAATGCGGCCGCGGTCCCTTTTTGCGCGGCTTGCGCAGGGGACTTCCGAGGGGTATAAATAAACGGGAATTTTAGACATTTGTCACTTTTCAAAAACCCAAAACATAAGAGGCGATTTTCCCAACGATTCTTCTTCTTCAAAATGATTGGTAAGTGACTTCTAATTCAATTTCTTCACTCCTTAACATTTTTTAACAAAATTTCAACTTCAAATCAAAGATTTTAATGGGGAAATTTGGGTATGTTGGGTAGAACCTAGGTTTTGCTAAAATTGGAGATTTGGACCTCAATTTGAGGTCCGATTTCAAAACAAATTACATATTTGGGTTCGTGGGGGAATGGGTAACCGGGTTTTGGTTCAAACCTCGGGTTTTGACCACGTTGGCCTGAGGGGCGTTTTGGTTATTTTTCCTAAATTCGCGTCTTAACTTTAAATTACATAGTGGAATCAGCTGCTTGAGATGTTATTTACGAGATGTAATTGAAATGAATAGATTTGGGCATTTGGAGTCGGATACTCGTGGCAAAGGTGTGGTTTCGAGTTGATTTTAGAGCCGGCTTGAGGTAAGTGGCTTGTCTAACCTTGTGTGAGGGACCTTTCCCCTTAGGATATGATATTTGATAA
>NW_017692680.1:0-5363 GCF_001879085.1 Nicotiana attenuata | reverse complement strand
TTTAAGTGTGATTTGGTTTCAGTGATGAATTTAGCACCTATTTGTTGAAATCTACTTACGTGAAATGATCGAGTTAATATGGAAGATGACAGAACCAGGAATCTAACCACCAGTAGGTCAGAGTCATTTCTGGAGAAGTTAATACGACATTTTTTATCACGGTGTTGCAAAGTGTATCTGTTACATAACTCTTCATGTGAATATTAAATCATGTTACTGCACTGTTCTTTCTTCCTATTCGTTTTACATCCTGACTAACAATGTGTTTTCCATAAAGGATGAAGATGGTATTTTGCATGATTTGTAGTCTTTGTGTTCAATTCATCTCTATATTTTGTTATCTTCAGAGTGCAATTGGGTTTGTTTAGGTGCTGATTTTAGTGATTTTCCATTCGTTTGTATAAAGAGCTATGTTAACAAGTCAACGTTTGTATAAAGAGCTCTGTTAAAATAGAGGTTTAATTAACAGAGAGGTCTCCCCTTTAAGTAGTTGTTAGTTTGCTTGTTTGTTCTTTATGTTTTCTTTTTTGAGTTGGTGGTGGTGATTTATCAGCTCCACAATCATTTAATAAATTGGTATTTTAATTGTAAAAATACTGCAAAAAGTAATAAGTAGAGAGCTAATCATATTTAGGAAAGAAATATTTACTTAAATGCAAAGAGTTGATACCTTTCTTTTCATCAGATGGTCAGTTACTTTGTAAATGGAAATACCAATATGATTCTTTTTTTTATGATGATTTTTATCACTGTGGACAACAAGTCAGCTGCTTACTATATCATATTTAGGCAATGTCAAGATAATTGGATAAACATGATATGAGAAGTTCCTCTGTTATAATACATTTAACTTTTAAGTATTATCACATATATGCTACTTTAGCACATTAGTTGGTCTCGCCATTACTATCATTGTCATAGTTTGCATCTCTTTCTTTTTGTGCAGTAGAGAAAGCTTTAGATTAAGTGATATAATTATGTATCTCCAGTAATTCCTAATTTTTTTTATTTAGATCATAATTTTAATGATTTGCATTTGTGACCCGTGGGGGATTTAATATTCAATGGATAATGGAGATAAAAGTTGGATGGGTCTCGGAAGATCCACAGATGAGTATATTCGGAGTGAATGATTTTCTTGATAAGGCATTTGAACGGGCTTCCCAAGGTAATGAAATATTATGTCCTTGCAAAAAATGCGCTAATTGTTATTGGCGTATTAGAATGTGGTAGAGGATCACTTGGTTGGTTATGGATTTATTCAAGGATACACCAAACGGATTTTCCACGGGAAAAAGATTTCCTCGAGAAATAATCCACATCCAAGCAATGGTGATGAAGGTTCCAATATGCATGATGATATTGATGGACTACTTCATGACACTTTTAGAAATGTTGAGGGTGACATGAGGCATAAAGAAGTTGTGCGAGAGGGACCATCTGAAGATGCAAAGAGATTTTTTAAATTAGTGGAGGAAGAAAAACAAGAGTTATATCCGGGGTGTGAGAATTTTTCTAAACTGAGTTTCACCATTCGATTGTACTTAATCAAATGCATTCATGGCTTGAGTAATGTGGCTTTTCGGACTTGTTAGACTTGTTAAAAGAGGCATTTCCATTTGCTAAGATATCCGAGTCTTTTTACAAGGAAAAAAATATGATAAATGATTTGGATCTTCATTATGAAAACATACATGCGTGCCCTAATGATTGCATGCTTTTTTGGAATGAAAATGAGAAGAATGATAATTGCTCTGTATGTGGAACTTCTAGATGGAAGAATATTGTTGATGGCGTGACTAATGCAAGCTCCAAAATCCCTATAAAGGTTTTAAGGTACTTTCCCTTAAAGCCTAGGCTTCAGAGAAAATTCATGTGCTCTGAAACAGCTGCATCTATGAGATGGCATGCTACTGAACGACCCAATGATGGGAATTTAAGACATCCTGCTGATGGGGAAGCGTGGAAGATTTTTCATACAAATATTATCATTCTTTTTCAATTATAAAATTGAATTATATGTAATTTTATGGTTATCTATGTTTGTATTATTGTAGGGTCTTATGCTCAAAAAAGGAAAAGAGGTAAAACAAAGATGTTAAGTGTACATGGAAGGCATGATAGAAAATTGATCGTAGTAAATGGGCACAATCAACATGTTGGTCCTAGTAAAGATGTTGTGACAGAATTGGGCAGTTTCCTTGGCACATTGGCAAGGAATGCGAATCTTTGCCCTCTTGATATATATGATTGGAGGAAAATGGACATAAAAGACGATTTGTGGGCATATACCAAGGTTTGAAGTTTCTAATTCAATTTTTGTTTGAATATATTCAATACTTTTTTACTAACCCATTAAAACAATTTATAGGAGAAATATGATATCCCGACACTGCAAAAAAATGGGTTTTGGATACAATTCAAGCTGCTTGGAGAAGACACAAGAGTAATTTGAAAAAACAGCACTTTGAAGCCTATGGGAATGATGAAATTCGAATGCAAAATAGGCCTGAATATATTCCAACATCTCAATTTAAGGATCTCCTCAAATATTGGAACTCCGAAAAAGTACAGGTAAATTTTACTACTTGTAGCAACTAAAACTTATAACTTACAAATAATGGTATATTTGCATTTAGATTAAAAAAATAGGGCAATCATATTTTATATTTTGAGAGTAAAGTAAAACAAGAAACAAATGGTACAACTAAACCGAACACTTCTTTCTCTGGTCTTGTTGACTCCTTTATTTCCAGAAAATGTCAGAGATCAATACTGAGAATCGAAAAAATTGAAGAATCCACACACTGCTGGCAAAACAAGCTTTGTTGCAGTCCGCAATGATTTTGTGTGTGCTCTTATTTATCAGTAAATATGATCATGTTGTCGTTTTTAAGAATATTTTTGATACCCACTCTTAATGTATCTAGGAAAAAGAGAAGAACACTTCCGAACCTTTATCACTTCGAGAATTCTTTGTGGCTACAAGAGCAAGAAAACCTGGAAGGTCATACAAGGAATCTGATGAAGATACAACTACTAAAATTGTGCGAATTCTATCTTATTGCTTTTTTATTCAGATGAATTATTTGTTCTTACTGGATTTTAATTACCAGAATTTTTATTTTAAAAATTTGTATTATAGGCTGAAATGGAAAAAATTGAAACACAACAAAGTGAAGATGGTCGCAGTTCTGTTAATGCATTTACAGCTGTTATAGGACCTGAACATCCGGGACGTCTTAGGTTGTATGGACGAGGGGTTACAAGAA
The DNA here is from genome assembly GCF_001879085.1 of Nicotiana attenuata. Classification (NCBI taxonomy): domain Eukaryota; kingdom Viridiplantae; phylum Streptophyta; class Magnoliopsida; order Solanales; family Solanaceae; genus Nicotiana; species Nicotiana attenuata. Next base: position 2,091 of record NW_017692680.1, on the reverse strand, counting down.
CTTCTTTGAAAGGTAAAATGGGATATTTTGAATCCTCTTCAAATGCTACAAATGATCTGGTGCAACAAATGAAAGAAAGGATGACAAGAATGTTGGAGGAACAGAAGGAACAGTTTGAGAAACAGAAGGAACAATGTGAGGAACAAAAGAGAATGATGCGACAAGAAATTCTAGGAGATATGTTTGTGCAACTTTAGCGTTCAGGATTGCAAATTGATCCTAATATTTTAGCAAACTTGTATGCTCGTTCACCAGGAGAAGCTTTGTCTGCACAACTAGTAGCTATTCAACCAATCAACAGGCCATCTTTTGGCAGCAACAATCAAGGTTCAAATTCTTTTCGAGATTAGTTATAGATTGGTTGTGTGCGCAATCTATATCTCTCAAAAATAGAGACTGATTTCTCAGAAACAGAGACTGATCTCTCTTTTCCTCTTTGTTGTGTGCGCTATTTGTATCTCTCAGAAACAGAGACTGATTTCTCAGAAATAGAGACTGATCTCTCTTTTCCTCTTTGTTGTGTGCGCAATATATATCCCTCAAAACAAAGACTGATCTCTCTTTTCCTTTTTGTTGTGTGCGCAATCTGTGTCTCTAAAAAATAAAGACTAATCTCTGTTGCATACTTTTTTGTTGTGTGCGCCATCTGTGTCTCTCAAACTACTATCCTTTGCTACTTCTAATTAATTGATCTACTAGTGTTTCATTGTGCTACTGAAATTTTAAAACAAATAAGCAAGACGACCATATGGCAATGGCTGAAGTCGAGGTTTTAAAACAGAATACTAGTTCTTAGTCGTTCTGATGGTTTAGCAGTCTTTTTTCAGATTTGTGTGGCGTATTTTAGGAATTTTAGTAACTCAGTTTAATTAAACAATTCTGATTCGTTGATAAGTAATTTGCTCTTTTTCTTACTTGTGATTCAGGTGGGGAGCCTTGACTAAGGATAAAGCCCAAGAGTTGGAGTGCTGGTTGTCGGCTATGGGAGCTTGGAGGAGCAGTGGGGATGCGAACACTATGTGGTCAGTGACAGCAGACTACATAAGGGAGTTTGCGAGAGAGGTGTTAGGGGTCTCGATCGATGTCTCTGGTGGGCACAAAGGAGACTGGTGTTGGAATGAAGTGGTCCAAGGTAAAGTGGAAGCGAAGAAGGCGACATACCTTAAATTAGTTGGGAGCATAGGTGAGAAGGAGAGGCGAGCGTGCATGGAGAGATATAAGGTAGCTAGGAAGGAAGCTAAAATGTCTGTCACGGAGGCTAAGACTGCGACTTATGGTCGCATGTACGAGGAACTGGGGGAAAAAGGCGGGGAGAAGAAGTTATTTCGGCTGGCCAAGTTGAGAGAGAGGAAGGCTCGAGATTTGGACCAAGTGAGATGCATCAAGGACGAAGATGGTAAAGTACTGGAGGAAGATGCCCAGATTAAGAGGAGATGGCAGACTTACTTTTATAAACTTCTGAATGAAAAAGGGGATCGTGATATTGTGCTAGGCGAATTGGAGCATTTTGAAAGTCACTGTGACTTCGGGCACTGCAGGCGTATCGAGGTCGAGGAGGTCGTGGGGGCTATACGTAAGATGATTAGGGGCAGGGCGACCGGGCCAGACGAGATTCCAGTGGAATTTTGGAAGTGTGTAGGAAGAGCAGGTGTGGAGTGGTTGACTGGGTTGTTTAATGTTATTTTTTAAGGCCAAGAGGATGCCGGATGAGTGGAGGTGGAGTACGGTGGTTCCATTGTATAAGAACAAAGGTGATATCCAGAGTTGTAACAATTATAGGGGTATCAAATTACTGAGTCATACCATGAAAGTATGGGAGATGGTGGTTGAAGCGAGGGTGAGGATGACAATTTCTGTATCCGACAACCAGTTCGGGTTCATGCCAGGCCGTTCCACCACAGAAGCTATACACCTTGTTAGGAGGTTGGTGGAACTGTACAGAGAGAGAAAGAAGGATCTGCACATGGTGTTTATTGACCTAGACAAAGCGTATGACAAGGTTCCTAGAGAAGTTCTCTGGAGATGCTTGAGGCAAAAGGTGTTTCGGTTCCTTATATTATGGCAATTAAGGACATGTATGATGGGGCTAAG
>NW_017692679.1:0-5364 GCF_001879085.1 Nicotiana attenuata | reverse complement strand
TCCCTTGTTCTCCAGGTGGGCTCCTGACTGCTGAAACTTGAAAAGTATTCCCTTGTTCTCCAGGTGGGCTCCTGATTGCTTGAAAAGTATTCCCTTGTTCTCTAGGTGGGCTCCTGACTGCAACAAAATAAACAACAAAGAAAATTTCTGCCCCAGTTTGGTGACTGGGTACAGCATGTTATCAAATATTAAAAATTAAAAGCTAAAATTGAATTGCACTTCCCTTGTTCTCCAGGTGGGCTCCTGATTGCTGAAACTTGAAAAGCATTCCCTTGTTCTCCAGGTGGGCTCCTGATTGCTGAACTTGAAAAGTATTCCCTTGTTCTCCAGGTGGGCTTCCTGACTACAACAAAACAAACAACAAAGAAAATTTCTGCCCCAGTTTGGTAACTGGGTACAGCATGTTATCAAATATTAAAAATTAAAAGCTAAAATTTGAATTGTACTTCCCTTGTTCTCCAGGTGGGCGCCTGATTGCTGAAACTTGAAAAGTATTCCCTTGTTCTCCAGGTGGGCTCCTGACTGCAACAAAACAAACAAAGAAAATTTTCTACCCCAGATTGGTGGTTGGGTACAGTATGTTATCAAATATAAAAAAAAATTAAAAGCTAAAATTGAATTGAACTTTCCTTGTTCTTCAGGTGGGCTCTTGACTTCAAAATAGACAAAACAAAGAATTTGAAAGCTAAAACTTAAATTGTACTCCCTTGTTCTCCAGGCGGGCTCCTGACTGCAACAAAATGAAAAACAAAGAAAATTTCTGCCCCAGTTTGGTAACTGGGTACAGCATGTTATCAAATATTAAAAATTAAAAGCTAAAATTGAATTGCACTTCCCTTGTTCTCCAGGTGGGCTCCTGACTGCTGAAACTTGAAAAGTATTCCCTTGTTCTCCAGGTGGGCTCCTGATTGCTGAAGCTTGAAGAGTATTCCCTTGTTCTCCAGGTGGGCTCCTGACTGCTGCAAAACAAACAAAGAAAATTTTCCGCCCCTGTTTCAATCAAAGAAAAATCTTGTCAGTTTAAAAATGTGGTGGTTGGTTTGTGGCCTTGAACTTTGAGGGTGATTGCGCCTTTTCTTCCCATGATCGCTGATTCCATTTGAAGACCTTGCTTGTTTGGTGACTAACCACTTTCCTCTGTCATCTTTGCCATTGAAAATACCTCTTCTCCATTCAGACCCAATACCCTCTATCTGTTGCATTGCTCATGAAGTGGCATCTACCCAACCTTTGTGTCTCGCATGAATCCCAGAGCACGTCCATTACCCCCACTCTGTGTATACGTTGTTCTTTCTTGACTTAACCACTGGCTTCGGCCTTGAGGTCTGTTGCTCCTTCATTTTGGTTTCCATTTGACGACCTTACTCATTTCTTGACTAACCACTTCCTTTGTAAGCCTTGACCCGGAAAATACCTCTTCTCGTTCAGGCTCACTACCCTTTATCTGTTGCACCGCTCGTACTGACATTTACCGAACTTTTGTGTTTCACCTGGACTCCCAAGCATATTAATTGTTACCAACTCAGTACGCATGTTGTTCGTTCCTGATTTGAATCAATGGCCTTGGCCTCGAGATCTATTGCTTCTTCACTTGCCATACTCCAACAATAAATTAGATCTCTGCTTGGAATACCTCGCTTGTCACTGGTCCACCAATCTTTTCACAGAAAATATCTTTGATCTGTTCACCAAGCACCCTCCATCTTGTTTCATTGTTCACGAATTGATATGTACCAAATCCTTGTATTTTACACGAATCCCAAGGCATGTTGACTGTTATTAGCTCAATGCGTTTGTTGATTTTTCCTGACTTATGACATTTGATGTGTTAGCCAGACCCCGTTTTGTGCAATTGGAAAGCTGGTGGCAAATTTTGAGGTCATTTCTTACTTGTTCTGACCAGACATACTCAACAAGAGGAAGTAAACAAAAGAACAGAGTAGAGGACAATGGGAAAAGATGATTCCTAACAAGAAAACTACAAAGTAGAAACCTATCGGATGTGGACACCGACTCTGATGACCTTGACATGCACCTGCAGCCTATTCTGTTTAGCAAATCTAATGTTCAGCTCTTGTTGTACCTTTTCGCCGTGAAACTAGGCTTCAATGCTCTGCTTGCCGGATCTGAATCACAATTCTTTTTCGACTTGTGGTGCCCGTGGGTTTTCACCATCAAGCCTCTCTCATTTTCGGTCTTTTTCTCAACTCACCATCGCCTTATGGTGGCCGTGAAGGTTTTCACCAATAAGACTCTCTCTTTTTTATTTCTCTCAGCTTTCGTCGCCTTGCGGTACCCGTGAGGGTTTTTCTTATTTTTTCAATTTCCTTCGTTTGGACCGGAGTGTTGCCCCTGATATGATTCACCTCTGCTCGTTTGACTTGGCATCTCTCGAAGATTGATCAGAATGTCTTCCTTTGGACCGTAATGTGGGCTTTTGGATAGGGTTAGAAAGAAAGGGTATTAAAGGCTCAAAACAATTCAACATGGGCTCAAAATTACAACTTTCGGAATCAAATTTCTCACAACAACCACAACTTCTGCCCCAGTTTCTTCCTTGGGGACTTTGGACTTTTATTTCGGTGTGACTGAACCTCAGAGAGAGGCTGCCTACGTACCCTTTCGGGATCAAGTCAAACGTAGTTCAGGCCAGGGAACTACGTTCGTTGTTGCGATCTTTCCTTTTCTTCCACTTTTCTTTTCTTTTCTTTTCTTTCTTCCTTTTCTCTTTTTGTTGTTTTGTTTTTTTTTTCTTTTTTTTTCTTCTGTTTTCTCTTTTTTTCTTTTCTTCTTCCTTTTTTTCCTTCTCTCTCTTTTCATTCTTTCCTTTTCTCTTTTTCCTTTACTTATCTTTTACGCTAGTGTTTCTGATCTTTGCTACTGATTCCGAAAGAGGGGTATGAAAGAAAACCAATAAGGTTCAAAGGGGTAACGAGGGATAAAGTGTTTAGATAGCAGAATAAAATGCCTTCGTCATTCCAATCTTCAAATCATGCCAAATACAAACAACACAATTAAACAAACCAAAGAAATCATTCATAATATCTTCTGGCTACATCAGGATTGATAACCATATCCACACATTGCATTCTACATATGTTAAATACAAAGCACCACTGGACAACACTCGTTACCACAAACGTCCCTGCCAATTTGGGACAAACCTGCCTTTAGCTTCAACCTGATGCGGCAGGATGCGTTTCAATAGTGTTTCTTTATATTTTACCTTTCCCAGTTTCACATGGTTCGGGCTTCAAATGATCTCAAAATGTCCAAATTTATTCTTATTTCCCTCAAGTGTCCCTATCATCTTCAAAATTGTTTCATCGCTTCATTGCTAAGCTGTCTTTTAAAACCAGGCTGAGAATTATGCGTGCATGTCATGTCACCAGAGCCAGCATGAAAATAATTGTAAAATGAGAAGAAAACTAAACAAAATGACTAGAAATGGCAGGAAACAGAGAATTGCATTAGACTGACGGTGAAAGGGTTTAAACAACGAAACAAGCAAACTAGACTAGAGTTACAACCCTTGAACAAACCTAAACAGCACTACACAAGCTACTACGACGAGACAAACGAGACAAAATGAAAGGATAGAAGGGTTTGAGTCACAAGACAATATCCGGATTACAACCCTGAAATAACCCGGACAACAGAAATGACAACAAAATAAACCACCAAAACTCCAAGAGATGGAGCGTCTTCCCAAGTACCAAGTACGGCGTCTTAGCCACTGAATTTCACACCAAGATTGCTGGAATTTTCACAAGACTTCATCACGTTGTTCTGAGCAAACTGCTTCTGGGTTTCTTCTGCCGGCCCATTCTCACAATCAATCATACCCACCATATGCGTCTCATTGTGCATAGGAGATGGATCTTGGCCAGTGTTTGTTGTATCTGGATTTTGCACGACGATGTCGCCTGCATCAATAAGCTTTTGAATTGCATTCTTCAGATTCCAACATTTCTCTATGTCGTGCCCCAGGGCACCTGAGCAGTATGCGCACTGTTGAGAAGCGTCGAACTTCTTTGGAGGAGGGTTCGGCACTTTTATCTGAATCGGCTTCAACATGTCCAATGTCCTTAACCGCTGAAACAGACTGGCGTATGATTCTCCTAACGGAGTGAAGGCTTTCTTCTTTCGTAACCTCTCATTCTTAAATGCTGGATTGGGCCGAAAACCTGATCTGGGGTGTTGTTGGGAAGCTCGCGGGGGTAGATGGGCATTATTTTGAGTTGGGTACTGTGATGTGCGATTTTGGGATTTCTGTGGAGAGAAGTGGCGTCGGGGAGGGTCATCTAATGCACAAGGATAACCACAGGGACGATGTCGAGGCTGGAAGTGTTGATCAGGAAAACCTATTGGATCGTCTTTTCTGTTCCTCTTTCTTCCAACCAAGCTTACTGGTACGTTCTGAATGGCTTCCGAACGACTCACGATTTTGCCTGACTTGATTCCTTTTTCCACTAGCTCCCCCATTTTTAACACATCATTGAAAGGCTTACCCAGGGCCGGGATCAAATGACTGTAGTAGGTGGGTCCCTGGGCCTGTAGAAAAAGCTTAACCATTTCTTCTTCGCTGATCGGGGGACTGACTCGAGCAACTTGCTCCCTCCATCTGAGCCCAAACTCATTAAAGCTTTCCTCCAGCCTCTTTTCCATCTTAGATAGCGAGGTGCGGTCTGGGGTAATACTCGATTTGCATTGAAAGTATCGGACAAAGTCTTGAGCCATGTCACCCAATGTAAGCCACTCATCGACATTTTGATGACCATGCCAGTCCAAAGCTGCCCCAGTTAGGCTTTCACTGAAATATGCCCTCATCACGTCATCTTTCTCTCCAACAATCCTCATTTCGTTGCAATAGACCCTCAGGTGGGCGACCGGATCTCCACGCCCATCATACAAGTTAAAGTTTGGTACTTTGAATCCTGCGGGCAGGCGGGTGTCATGTGGCACAATCAGTCCCTTGCAAGTCATGCTACCCTGACCTTCCACTCTTCGCTTGTCCCTTAAGGACAGTTCTGTGCTTGTCAATTTCCTGGGTACCTCTTCTCGCCCTGTTCTTCCCGTAACCCTTTCATTTCTACCATGAATCTGCTCATCCTGGGAGCTCTTCTTGTATGGATCAAGGACCCTGTGGGCAACCTTTGGAGGGTGAAATCGGGCATTACGTGCTTTGGGTGGGTATTCATCGTCTGGGGTAACGGATATGACAGGAGGGCAATATTGGGGAGAAGTGACTGAAGGATGAGCGATGGAGCTACTAGGGTAGTTGGGGCGAGTGTGATAAGCGGGTGTATCTGGAGAATATGGAGGATCGATCCGGCATTGTGTTGGGGAGTTTGGGTAAGGGTA
>NW_017692678.1:0-5366 GCF_001879085.1 Nicotiana attenuata | reverse complement strand
TCTTGCTTTACCTGTTCATGTATCGTACCCCGGTGGGCGATACGGTTGTTGTAGACCATGTATACCGGTCGTGTTTGGTTACTATTGGGGGATGGAGACCCGAGTGGATCTATTATTATTGATCATGGTGGATTTCGATGTTATTTTGGGCATGGACTGGCTATCTCCGTGTCATGCTATTCTAGACTGTCATGCTAAGACAGTCACCTTGGCTATACCGGGTGTTCCGAGGATCGAGTGGCGTGGTGTGACTGACTATGTTCCTAGTAGGGTGATCTCATTCCTAAAGGCCCAGCGTATGGTTGGGAAGGGTTGTCTTTCATATTTGGCATTTGTGAGGGATGTGGGAACCGAGACTCCTAGCATTGATTCTGTCCCGATTGTGAGGGAGTTCCCAGATGTGTTTCCTGCAGACCTGCCGGGCATGCCGCCGGACAGGGACATTGACTTTGGTATTGACCTGGTGCCGGGCACTCAGCCCATTTCCATTCCGCCATATCGTATGGCACCAGCAGAGGAACTCCTAGATAAGGGGTTCATTCGGCCGAGTGTGTCACCGTGGGGTGCACCGGTTCTATTTGTGAAGAAGAAAGATGGCACCATGAGGATGTGCATTGACTACAGGCAATTGAACAAAGTAACAGTGAAGAACAAGTACCCCCTGCCTCGTATTGATGATTTGTTTGACCAGCTTCAGGGAGCGAGGGTGTTCTCCAAGATTGACCTCCGTTCTGGCCAGTTGAAGATCAGGGATTTGGATATTATGAAAACTGCTTTTAGGACTAGATATGGGCACTATGAGTTTCTTGTTATGTCCTTTAGGCTAACCAATGCCCCGGCAGCGTTCATGCACTTGATGAACAGTGTATTTCGGCCTTATCTGGATTCGTTCGTCATTGTTTTTATTGATGATATTTTGGTGTACTCGCGTAGTCAGGAGGAGCACGCGCAGCAATTACGAGTTGTATTGCAGAGATTGAGGAAGGAGAAGCTTTATGCAAAGTTCTCCAAGTGTGAGTTTTGGCTCAGTTCAGTGGCTTTCTTGGGGCATGTGGTGTCCAGCGAGGGTATTCAGGTCGACCCGAAGAAGATAGAGGCGGTTCAGAGTTGGCCCAGACCGACTTCAGCCACAGAGATTCGTAGTTTCCTTGGTTTGGCAGGTTATTATCGCCGGTTTGTTCAGGGATTTTCCTCTATTGCATCGCCCTTGACCGAGTTGACGCAAAGGGTGCTCCGTTTGTATGGTCGGACGAGTGTGAGGAGAGCTTTCAGAAGCTCAAGACAGCTTTGACCACGACTCCAGTGTTGGTTTTGCCATCAGCTTCAGATTCTTACACTGTATATTGTGATGCCTCGAGAGTTGGGATCGGATGTGTATTGATGCAGGAGGGTAGAGTTATTGCTTATGCTTCTCGCCAGTTGAAGCCCCACGAGAAGAACTACCCTGTACATGATTTGGAGTTGGCTGCTATAGTTCATGCTTTGAAGATTTGGAGGCACTACTTGTATGGCATATCTTGCGAGGTATTCACTGATCATCGTAGTCTTCAGCATTTATTCAAGCAAAAGGACCTTAATTTGAGGCAACGGAGGTGGCTAGAGTTACTCAAGGATTATGATATTACTATTCTGTATCACCCGGGGAAGGCCAATGTAGTGGCCGATGCTTTGAGCCGAAAGGCTGTTAGTATGGGGAGTTTGGCGTATATTCCAGTTGGGGAGAGGCCCTTTGCAGTTGATGTCCAGGCCTTGGCCAATCGGATGGTGAGATTAGATATTTCGGTGCCTAGTCGGGTGTTGGCTTGTGTGGTTTCTCGGTCTTCCTTATATGATCGCATCAGAGAGCGCCAGTATGATTTTCCGCATTTGCTTGTCCTTAAGGACAAGGTTCAGCATGATGATGCTAGGGACGTGACCATTGGTGATGATGGTGTGCTGACGATGCAGGGCCGGATTTGTGTGCCCAATGTGGACGGGCTTCGGGAGTTGATATTGGAGGAGGCCCACAGCTCGAGATATTCCATCCATCCGGGTGCCGCAAAGATGTATTAGGATTTGAGGCATCACTATTAGTGGAAGAGGATGAAGAAGGATATAGTAGGGTTTGTGGCTCGGTGTCTCAACTGTCAGCAGGTAAAATATGAGCATCAGAGACCGGGTAGTGTACTTCAGCGGATGATTATTCCTGAGTGGAAGTGCGAGAGGATTACTATGGATTTTGTGAGTGGTCTCCCTCGGACTTTGAAGAAGTTTGATTCGATTTGGGTGATTGTGGATCGGCTGACCAAGTCCGCGCACTTCATTCCAGTATATACTACCTATTCTTCGGAGCGGCTGGCAGGGATCTTTATCTAGGAGATTGTCCAATTGCATGGGGTTCCAGTGTCTATTATCTCAGATAGGGGTACTCAGTTCACTTCTCAGTTCTGGAGGGCTTTTCAGCGGGAGTTGGGTACACAGGTGGAGTTGAGCACAGCGTTTCATCCTCAGACGGACGGACAGTCCGAGCGTACTATTCAGATATTGGAGGACATGTTGCGTGCCTGTGTTATTGATTTTGGAGGTTTTTGGGATGAGTTTCTGCCGCTTGCAGAGTTTGCCTACAACAACAGTTATTAGTCAAGCATTCAGATGGCTCCATATGAGGCGTTGTATGGGAGGCGGTGTAGATCTCCGGTTGGATGGTTCGAACCCGGCGAGGCTAGGTTATTGGGGACAGAGATGGTCCAGGATGCCTTAGAGAAGGTGAAGTTGATTCAGGAGAGGCTTCGTACAGCACAGTCGCATCAGAAGAGTTATGCGGACATGAAGGTTCGGGATGTGTCACATATGGTTGGCGAGAAGGTCTTGCTGAAGGTTTCGCCCATGAAGGGTGTTATGCGGTTCGGGAAGAAAGGGAAGCTGAGTCCGCGGTTTATTGGACCTTTTGAGGTACTTAGGAGGATTGGGGAGGTGGCTTATGAGCTTGCTTTGCCACCCAGCTTGTCAGGCGTGCATCCGGTATTTCATGTTTCTATGCTCCGGAAGTATGTTGGGGACCCGTCTCATGTATTGGATTTCAGCACTGTTCAGTTGGATGATGATTTGACCTATGATGTGGAGCCAATGGCTATTTTGGGTCGTCAGGTTCGAAAGTTGAGATCAAAGGATATAGCTTCGGTAAAGGTGCAATGGAGAGGTCGGCCCGTAGAGGAGGCTACTTGGGAGATCGAGCGAGAGATGCGGAGCAGATATCCTCAGCTGTTTGAAACTTCAGGTATGCTTCTTGACTCGCTCGAGGACGAGCATTTGTTTTAGTTAGGCAGGATGTGACGACCCGGCCCGTCATCACTCGAGTTACCGCCCCGTTTTCCTCGTTTTCTGCTTCCTTATGTTTTACTATAAGAGTCTTGAGTGAATGAGTCGATTTGGATTGGTTTTGGATGGAAATGAGACGCATAGTCTCTTTAAGGAAGGTTTGCCTTGGAAAAATCAACAGGATGTTGACTTATGAGTTAGAGGGCTCGGATGTGATTTCCGGTGATTTGGTTAGCTTCGGGGGATGATTTGGAAGTCCGGTGTAGAATTAGGCTTGAATTGGCGAAGTTAGTATTTTGGCGAATCCCGGTTGGTAGGTGAGATTTTGATCCGAGGGTCGGAATGGAATTCCGAGAGTTGCTGTAGCTTCGTTAGGTGATTTTGGATGTGTGTGCAAAATTTCAGATCAATCGGAGGTGTTTTGGTTGGGTTTTTGATCGAATGCGAGTTTCAGAAGATTTGGATGAACTTAGGCTTGAATTTGATGGTTTAGGTGTTGTTTGTGGTGTTTTGATAATTCAAGCAAGTTTGAATAAGGTGTGGGATGATGTTTGTGTTTTTGGTTGAGGTCCCGGGGGCCTCGGGATGATTTCGGATGGCTATCGGGGAGTCTTGAACCTTGGTGAATTGCAGGTTTTTGCTGGTATCTGGTGTTTCCGCATCTGCGGAATATGGGCCGCATATGTGGTTCCGCAGATGCGAGTGGTTGGTCGCAGGTGCGAGTTTTTGAGGTAAGGGGCTGTCTCCACAGGTGCGGGCTTGGAGCCTCATCTGCCGCATATGCGGTAGATGCGTCGCAGAAGCGGAAGGGTGTGGATTTTGCATTTCCGCAGAATCGGACAACCATCCGAAGACGCGAGGTCCGCATAGGCGGTAGAGGACCGCAGATGCGGTCGTGGGTTTTAAATGAGGATCCGCAGAAGCAGAAATTTGACCGCAGAAGCGGTAGACGTAAATGCGGTAATGGGACCGCAGAGGCGAAAATCCCTGTTATCAGAAGGGTTTTTAGAGCTCATTTGTTCCGCGAGCTTAAGTCCATTTCCACCATTTTTAAGAAACCTTGAGAGCTCTTGGACGAAATCTGAAGGGGATTTCGACTAGGTGTGATTGGAGGTGAGTTCCTTGGCCTAAATACATGAATTAATGGAAGCATTTACATGGAAATTTTTGAAAATTCATCAAAGAGGGTAAAGCTAGGGCTTGGAAATTTGGTATTTCAAAGTGGAATTTGAGGGGTCAAATGAACTCCGATTTTGGTAAATTTGATATGTATAGACTCGTAGCGAGATGAGGAATCCGGTGATGTTAATTTTATGATTTTTCGAGAAGTGGGCTCGGGGCTCGGGTTTTGCCAACTTCGTGAATTTTGATACTTTTTGAGTCTTTTCGATTGAGTTGTGTTTCCTTAGCCTATTGTAACGTATTCATTGTGGTTTTGGCCAGATTCAACGCGCGAGGAGGTTGATTTGCGAGGCAAGGGCATAGCGAGCTAGGACTTTGGCCAGCTTGAGGTGAGTAATGGTTATAAATGATGTTCTGAGGGTTTGAAACCCCGAATTTGCACAACGTAGTGCTATGTTGAGGTGAGACACACGCTGCAAGATGAGCGTGGGGTCCATTACTGCTGGGGATTCGGACTAGGTCCAACCCGATTGATGATTCTACTGTATTTTGACTGAGCCTTAACTAATATCATTGTATTCTGGGCTAGTTGCCATGTTTGGGGCCTTGTGCCGACCTGTAGAACCCTTAGGGGTAATTGTACATGATTGACCTCACTTTACTCGTTAAAATCATACCCTCAGTCATGTTTCTAACTGCTTAATCTAATATGAACCGGCTTTGGAATAACTAAACCAAAAGGAGAGTAATATGTGGGATGGGATCCCTATCTTATCTTAGTATGCCCGAGAGGCTAAGTTTATAGTGACTGAGAGGGGTTGAGGACCCCATCGTGAGGGTATTTGATATGTTATGGATCGGGCTGCACGCCGCAGCAGTGTATATATATATATATATATATATGTATATATATATATATATATATATATATATATATATATATATAT
>NW_017692677.1:4711-5366 GCF_001879085.1 Nicotiana attenuata | reverse complement strand
TAGTAATAGGGTATTAGAAGCATGCAAAGGGTCAAGTAAAGGCCCTTCTGAAAAGTACATTCGAGTTTCAATGATTGCAAGAAACCAAATCACATAAAGAAACAGATGAAGCAGCTTCAGAAGCCCGAATAGGCCCTAAAGAAATTAGTGAGATAGACCTAAATAAGCAATTTTAAGGGAAACCCAGTGCCCCTAAAATGTCTAGACTTTGGTTGATGGCACTATTACTACATCAGATCTGAGAAAACATGTACTTATGTGACAAAACCAACAATAAATTTGCTTCCATGAGTAAAGAAATGAGCCACCCAAAAAAAACTGTAAATAAGATAAACAAGCTCAGAAATTCCCAATAAGCATCGTGATCACGAAATAGACCAACATTCTAATACATATTAGTAGTATTCAACAAAAACAGAGCAGTTTCTTTCTGGGAAACATATAGGATCTCAGATGAACCAACAAAGGCACAATACAGGTGTATAGATTGGATAGGCATCGGATAGAAATAGCAGTGAAATGTCGTACGCAGGTAACTAAGAAGATTAATTACCACAACAAGGCCGGTGCTCGGGCGAACTCCTCACCATGCAGCTTGAAAAAGCCTCACATGCCCAAGGAATGTGACCATCTGCCAACACCCTGCCACAGTAAC
>NW_017692677.1:0-731 GCF_001879085.1 Nicotiana attenuata | reverse complement strand
CAAACTTTGTCTTCCTTGAACTTGATGTTAGGCAGCCCTATCACCAGGTCCTTGGAGACTAATTTGTTGAGTTGACTCAGACTTACATGTCCAAGTCTCTTGTGCCAAAGGAGGGGATCATTGTCCAACACACTTAAGCAAGTGAGTTCATTTTCTGAAAGTGTGGACAAATCTACAATGTATGTATTGTTTACTCTTTTTCCCTGCAAAACAACCTTGTCAGTGGTAATTTTAGTCACAAAACATTTGGTAGTGGTGAATGCTACCAAGTAACCTCTATCACATAATTGTGCTACACTGATTAGACTGTACTTTAGGCCATCTATCAAGTAGACATTCTCAATAGAGTGAGAATCAGTCTTACCTACCTTTCTAACCCCAATGATCTCATCTTTCTTCCCATTTCCAAAGGAGACATTACCTCCTTTAAGGTTCTCAAGTGAAAGGAACTGGTTCTTGCTTCCTGTCATATGCTTTGAGCAGCCACTATCAATGTACCATATTAGGCTGCTCCCCTTCACTTGGACCCGCAAAAGGAAATCAGGGGTTAGTCTTAGGAACCCAAACTAGTTTGGGTCCCTTTCTATAAGCAAAAGGGTGAATCAGATTCTTTTTAGCCCAACCTGGCAGCCTATTTTTCCCTTGAACAAATTCTTTATTCTTTTTACTAGCCTTTTCTTTTGCAATACATTCAGATTTATAGTGATGAGTTTTACCACTGTGTGTGCAAA
>NW_017692676.1:0-5368 GCF_001879085.1 Nicotiana attenuata | reverse complement strand
TAAATGCCCTAACGCTAACGTGATGGTTTCATTTTGTCATTCCAAAAAGGTGGTTGGTTTGTGGTTTGAAAGTGGTAACTCTTCTTTACAACACAAGGACAAAAGGCAATGGCAAACAACAAGAGAACTGAGTTGGTTGATACCGGTGCTCGACAACAGTTGGTGGAACGGGATAATGGGTTGGCTGAAGAGGTGCGGATGCTGAGACAACACATGACAGACATGTATCAAGCCTGGATGACTGGAAGGCGCCACCCCCGCCACCACCAATTTTCTCGGACGCTACCCTTACCCAAACTCCCAACACAATACCAGATGATCCTCCATATTCTCCAGATACACCCGCTTATCACACTCGTCCCAACTACCCTAGTAGCTCCATCGCTCATCCTTCAGTTACTACTCCCCAAAATTGCCCTCCTATCATATCCATTACCCCAAACAATGAACACCCATTCAAAGCTCGTAATGCCCAATATCACCCTCCAGAGGTTGCCCACAGGGTCCTTGATTCATACAAGAAGAGCTCCCGGGATGAGCTCCATGCTAGAAATGAAAAGGTTACAGGAAGAGAAGGACGAGATGGGACGCCCAAGAAGCTGAAAAGCATAGAACTGTCCTTAAGGGACAAGCGAAGAGTGGGAGGCCAGGGTAGCATGACTTGCAAAGAACTGATTGTGCCACATGATGCCCGCCTGCCCGCAGGATTCAAATTACCAAAATTTAATTTGTATGATGGGCGTGGAGATCCGGTAGCTCACCTGAGGGTCTATTGCAACGAAATGAGGATTGTTGGAGAGAAAGATGACGTGATGATGGCATATTTCAGTGAAAGCCTAACTGGGGCAGCTTTGGACTGGCATGGTCGTCAAAATGTCGATGAGTGGCTTACATTGGGTGACATGGCTCAAGACTTTGTCCGATACTTTCAATGCAAATCGAGGGTTACCTCAGACCGCTCCTCACTATCTAAGATGGAAAAGAGGCCGGAGGAAAGCTTTAATGAGTTTGGGCTCAGATGGAGGGAGCAAGCTGCTCGAGTCCGTCCCCCGATCAGCAAAGAAGAAATGGTTAAGCTTTTTCTACAGTCCCAGGGACCCACTAACTACAGTCATTTGATCCCGGCCTTGGGAAAACCTTTCAATGATGTGTTAAAAATGGGGAACTAGCAGAAGAAGGGATCAAGTCAGGCAAAATCATGAGCTGTTCGGAAGCCATTCAAAACATTCCATTCAGCTTGGTTGGAAGAAAAAGGAACAGAAAAGACGATCCGATAGGTTTTCCTGATCGACACTTCCAGCCTCGACATCGTCCTCATGCACTAGAGGACCCACCCCTATGCTACTTCTCTCTACAGAAATTCCAAAGTCGCACATCACAGTACCCAGCTCAAAATAATGCCCATCTACCCCCGCGAGCTTCCCAAAAACACCCCGGATCAGGTTTTCGGCCCAATCCAGCATTTAAGAATGAGAGGTTACGAAAGAAGAAAGCCTTCACTCCGTTGGGAGAATCATACGCCAGCTGTTTCAGCGGTTAAGGACACTGGACATGTTGAAGCCGATTCAGATAAAAGCGCCGAACCCTCCTCCAAAGAAGTTCGATCCTTCTCAACAGTGCGCATACTGCTCAGATGCCCTGGGGCACGACATAGAGAAATGTTGGAATCTGAAGAATGCAATTCAAAAGCTTATTGATGCAGGCGACATCGTCATGCAAAATCTAGATGCAACAAACACTGGCCAAGATCCATCTCCTGTGCACAATGAGACGCATATGGTGGGTATGATTGGTTGTGAGAATGAGCCGGCAGAAGAAACCCAGAAGCAGTTTGCTCAGAACAACGTGATGAAGTCTTGTGAAAATTCCAGCAAACTTGGTGGCTAAGACGCCGTGCTTGGTAATTGGGAAGACGCTCCATCTCTTGGAGTTTTGGTGGTTTATTTTGTTGTCATTTCTGTTGTCCGGGTTATTTTAGGGTTGTAATCCGGATATTGTCTTGTGACTCAAACCCTTCTATCCTTTCACTTTGTCTTGTTTGTCTCGTCGTAGTAGCTTGTGTAGTGCTGTTTAGGTTTGTTCATGGGGTGTAACTCTAGTCTAGTTTGCTTGTTTCGTTGTTTAAACCCTTTCACCGTCAGTCTAATGCAATTCTCTATTTCCTACCATTTCTGGTCATTTTGTTTAGTTTTCTTCTCCTTTTACAATTTTTTTCATGCTGGTTTTGGTGACATGACATGCATGCATAATTCTCAGCTTGAGCTCGAAAGTTAGTTTAGTCATGAAGCATTGAAACAATTTTGAAGATGATAGGGACACTTGAGGGAAATAAGAACAAATTTGGACATTTTGAGATCATTTGAAGCCCGAACCATGTGAAACTGGGGTAGATAGAACATAGAGAAACCCTATTGAAATGCATCACGTCGCATCAGGTTGAAGCCAAAGGCAAGTTTGCCCAATTGTCAGGGGCCGTTCATGGTAAGGAAAGTGAGAGTGTTGTCCAATGGTGCTTTGTATTCAACAGATGTAGGAGGCAAATGTGCGGATATGGTTATCAAGTCTGATACAATCAAGATGTTACAAATGTTTTCCTTGGTTTGTTTAATTGTGTTGTTTGTACTTGGCATATTTTGAAGATTGGAATGACGAAGGCATTTTGTTCTGCTATCTAAACACTTTATCCTTTGTTACCCCTTTGAGCCTTATTTATTTTCTTTCATACCCCTCTTTTGGAATCGGTAGCGAAGTTCAGAAACGCAAGCGCAAAGGATAAGTAAAGGAACAAGAGAAAGGAGAAAGAAAAGAATGAAAAAAGAAAGAAAAGAAAAAAAGAGAAAAGAGAGAAAAAAAAAGAGAAGAAAAAGAAAAAGAAAAAAAAGAAGGAAAACAACAAAACAACAGAAGGGAAAAGAAAGGAAAAAAACTAAAAGAGAAAAGAAAAAGAAAAGGAGCAACAACAAAAGTAGTCCCCTGAACTACGTTTGACTTGATTCCGAAAGGATACGTAAGCAGCCTCTCTCCGAGGTTCAGTCACACCGAAGCAAAAATCCAAAAGTCCCCAAGAAAGAAACTGGGGCAGAAGTTGTGGTTGTTGTGAGAAATCTGATTCCGAAAGTTGTAATTTTGAGCCCATGTTGAATTGTTTTGAGCCTTTGATACCCTTTCTTCCTAACCCTGTCCAAAAGCCTGCATTACGGTCCAAAGAAAGACCTTCTGATTAATCTTCAAGAGATGCCGAGTCAAGCGAGTAGAGGTGAACCATATCAGGGGCGACACTCCGGTCCAAACAAGGGAAATGAAGAATGAGAGAGTCTTGATGATAAATGCCCTCACGGGTACCGCGAGGCGATGAAAGCTGAGAGAAAACAAAATGAGAGAGTCTTATTGGTGAAAACCTTCACAGGCACCATAAGGCAATAGTGCGGTGAGAGAAAGACCAAAATGAGAGAGGCTTGATGGTGAAAATCCTTCGGGCACTACAAGTCGAATAAGGATTGTGAATCAGATCGGATAAGCGGAGCATTGAAGCCCAGTTTCACGGCGAAAAGGTACATCAAGAGCTGAACATCAGATTTGCTAAACAGAGTAGGCTGCAGGTGCATGTCAGGGTCGCTAGAGTTGGTATCCACATCTGATGGTTTGCTACTCTGTAGGTTTCTTGTTAGGAATCGTCTCTTTCCATTATCCTTTACTCTATTCCTTCCACCTTGTTTAACTCCCTCTTCCTGAGTCTGTTTGGTCATAAAAAGTGAGAAATGACTTCAAAATTAGCCACCAGCTTTCCAATTGAACAAAACGGTATCTGGCCAGTATATCAAATCGTCACAAGTCAAATAAAATAGTAGGCACACTGAGTTGGCAACAATCTACATGCTTTGGGATCCTTGTGAGATGCAAGGGCTTGGTATTTGTCAATTCATGAACAACGCAACAAATGAAGGGTTTGGGGTGAACGGATCAAAGGTATTTTCGGTAAAAAATAAAAGGTTTGGTACATATCAGATGGAGGTTGTTTGGTGAACGGATCAGAGGTATTTTCTGCGTCAAGGGTAACAAAGAAAGTGGTTAGCAAGGTCTCCAAGTGAGAATCAGTTATCAAGGCGGGTGAAGGAACAATAAACTTCAAGGCCGAGGCCAGTGGTTAAATCAAGAAAAAACACCATGTACACGGAGTAGGAGCAATAGACGTGCTTTGGGATTCATATGAGACATAAGGGTTGGGGGAATGCCAGTTCATGCAATGCAATAAGTAGGGGATATCGGGAACAAACAAAGTCTTCGGGTGGAAATCAGTTATCCTGGCAAATGCAGAAGCAACCGCCTTCAAAGTTCAAGGCCACAAACTAACCACCACATTTTAAACTCACAAGTTTTCTTTGTTTGAAACAGGAACAAAGCAGTGCAAGAAAGTTGGTTCAACAATAAAAAAAAAAGAAGAAAAGAAAGAAAAAGAAAAGGAAGAAGAGGAGAGCCGACAAAAGGGAAGTTTCTCAAATCTTCGCCCTTGCCTGTCTTGTTAGCGTGCATAAAATGGTGCCATTGCTTTTCACATTGTTTTCCTCCTGGGATCTAAATCCTAGTCTGATGGATTTTCCTCCAAATCAAAATCTTAGTCTGATGAATTGTTCTCCTAAGATAGAAGACCTAGTCTGATGAACTTTCTCCTAGGATCACAATCTTAGTCTGATGAATTTTTCTCCTAAGATAGACGACCTAGTCGGATGACCTTTCTCCTGGGATCAAAATCTTAGCCTGATGAAACTTTCTCCTAGGATCACAATCTTAGTCTGATAAATTGTTCTCCTAAGATAGACAACCTAGTCTGATGAATCTTCTCCTAGGATAAATGTCTTAGTCTGATGAATCTTTCTCCTAAGATAACAAAAATAGTAACCTAGTCTGATAAACTTTCTCCTGGGATCTAAAATCTTATTCTGATGAATCTTTCTCCTAAGATAGAAGTCCTAGTCTGATGAATTTGCTAGTCAAATGTCCTTGGTTTTACTCACAGGAGACGCACATGCCAATCAAGTCTTTAGTTTTACTCTTATCATTGCATCAATAGCTTAGGTGATCTATATTTTGCTAACAACTCACAAATCTTCCTAGTGCAAACTGGGACAGAAAATCTTCTTTGTTTGTTTATTTTGTTGCAGTCAGGAGCCCACCTGGAGAACAAGGGAATACGTTTCAAGTTTCAGCAGTCAGGAGCCCACCTGGAGAACAAGGGAAGTACAATTCAAATTCTATCTTTTAATTTTTAATACTTGATAACATGATGTGCCCAGTCACCAAACTGGAGCAGGAAATTTTGTTTGTTTGATTATTTTGTTGCAGTCAGGAGCCCACCTGGAGAACAAGGGAA
>NW_017692675.1:5033-5368 GCF_001879085.1 Nicotiana attenuata | reverse complement strand
CAACTCAGGGATTGGAGCCCTAATGTTGGTAAAAAAGGCGACTAGGCAATGGAGGACCTATGTCTAAAATCTCAACTCAGGGATTGGAGCCCTAATGGTCGAAAAAGGCGACTAGGGAATGGAGGCCCTATGTCTAAAAACTCAACTCAGGGATTGGAGCCCTAATGTTGGTAAGAAAGGCGACAAGGGAATGGAGGCCCTATGTCTAAAACCTCAACTCAGGGATTGGAGCCCTAATAATGATAAAAAAAAAAGCGACTAGGGAATGGAAGCCCTATGTCTAAAAACTCAAATCACGGATTGGAGCCCTAATGTTGGTAAAAAAGGCGACTAGG
>NW_017692675.1:0-293 GCF_001879085.1 Nicotiana attenuata | reverse complement strand
TCAACTAAGGGATTGGAGCCCTAATGTTGGTAAAAAAGGCGACTAGGGAATGGAGGCCCTATGTCTAAAAATCTCAACTCAGGGATTGGAGCCCTAATGTTGGTAAAAGACGACCAGGGAATGGAGGCCCTATGTCTAAAATCTCAACTCAGGGATTGGAACCCTAATGTTGGTAAAAAGGCGTCAAGGGAATGGAGGCCCTATGTCTAAAATATCAACTCAGGGATTGGAGCCCTAATGTTGGTAAAAAAGGCGACTAGGCAATGGAGGACCTATGTCTAAAATCTCAACTC